>NW_005871051.1:27745925-27747420 GCF_000147115.1 Myotis lucifugus
GAGAGTCGAAAAATATATTAAAAGTGCACAAGGTTGCGGAGCGGTTGGGCATCGAGAGTGAGTAGTCAGGGGGGGCTCGTTATGTAGCAGAGGTTAGTGTTGTTGGTTTCGTATTTCCAGTACTAGTAATGTGGAGGACCATGATAGGTCTGGGTGGCGCGAGCAACTGACGGCAATATAAATGCAAACCAAAGCAACCCGGGGCCTGGCCTTGCTGAGGCGGCTGTGACGCATCAGACAGCCTCTATGTGGCGGCGTTCTTGTTGGCGACGTCCTTGAGAGCTCACGGGCGGCTCAGTGCTTGCAGGGTACGTCCGGCCCGCAGGCCCTCTGACCCAGCCCCGGGTCACCCCAGATTGTTGGGGTGGGGCGACCCCGCCGCGAGGGGCCGGTCTCTGCTGGCTCCCCTGGCGGGCGGGCGGGCCCCGACCTCAAGGCGCCCGCGGCTCCCGGCCCGGGCGCGCCTTCAGCCCCCTGGCGGCAGCGGCCTCACCCAGGCTCGCCCTCCCTGCCCCCCGACGGGAAACAGCTGGGCTTGCGGGCTTGCTGGGTGGTGCCCGTGGGCGGGAGCAGGGCCTCCAGGGAACCTGCGGCTCGCCACGCAGCGCCCCGAACGAGCTTCTGTGGACGGTGACGCTCGCGGAGGGGCCCCGGGGGGAGCAAGCGGAGGAGGTGCCGGTGAACCGCATCTTGTGCCACCCCCAGGTGAGAGGGCAGCCCCCCGGCCCTCGGAGCTGGAACAGCATCTCCACCGCACACCTCGTTGACCCCGCGTCGCCCCTCTCTCCCTAGTTTGACCTGCGGACCTTTCATAACGACCTTGCCCTGGTGCAACTGTGGACGCCCGTGAGCCCGGGAGGGGCGGCGCGCCCCGTGTGTCTGCCCCAGGGACCCCGGGAGCCCGCCGCCGGCACCGCCTGCGCCATCGCAGGCTGGGGGGCCCTTTTCGAAGGTACCGGCAGGGCTGGACCCGCGCGGGTTTGCCCTGGAAGAATAGGGTCTGGGGTGATGAAGTCTGGGGGAGTGTGCACCGAATCAGACCTACCCTAGCTGTCTTCGCAAAACACTGCCCGATCTTGCAAAGGGGGAGGAATCAAGTGGGGTGCAATGGGAGGGGGGACCCTCAAAACGGAGCCCCTGCCCTCCAGGCTTGAGCCCACTCCACCGCTTCCCTGTAGATGGGCCTGCGGCTGAGGCGCTGAGGGAGGCCCGCGTGCCCCTGCTCAGCGCAGACACGTGCCGAAGGGCCCTGGGGCCCGGGCTTCGCCCCAGCACCATGCTCTGTGCCGGTTACCTGGCCGGGGGCATCGACTCATGCCAGGTACGAGCCCCAGTTGATGGGAGGGCGCCTGGTGGGCCGCTCTCTACTTGCCTTCTGCGGTCAGGCTGTCACTAATTTCTCTGAGCTTCTATGTCCTCCTGGCTGAGATGGGTACAAGAGTGGTGACCCCAGTGGAGTCAGAGCTGCCTAATCCTGCGGGTGTAAGGCTGCCAA
>NW_005871051.1:27748173-27767111 GCF_000147115.1 Myotis lucifugus
TGGCCTGGGAGCCCCCCGATGCAGCCCACCGCCGGACGCGGCCCCAGCCTTGCGGCTTCTATGCCCCGCCCTGTGACCAGGACCCAAGGGCGGCCTGTGCGTCCCCTAGCGGCATCCAGCAATGCCTGCAGCGCAGACGACGATGCGGTCAGTCCGGTTCCCCGTGCTGGGCCGGGGAGCAGGGAGCCTCGCCCACGTCTGATCACCATCCGCACCCTTGTCCCGGCCGCAGAGCTGCGCTTGCTGGCGCACACGCTGCTGGAGCTGCTGCGGGGCGCCCAGGAGCTGTTCGGCCCGAGCCCGGGGATGCGGCGCCAGGCCCCGGCCCCGGCTCGCCCCGCTCCGTCGCTCCGGGAGACTCCTAGGCACCGCGCCCGCGAGCAGCGGCTGCACCCAGGTACCCCGAGCCCTGGCAGCCCAGCCCGGGCCCCACCCCTGGGCGGCAGAGGCTTTCCCCTAATCCTGCGTCTTCCCAGGATCCCCGGCTGCAGGGACCGGATTCCCGAAGCGGAGGCCAGAGCAGCGCGGAGACACGCGCGGTAATTACGCCCCCTGCCGACCGTCGCCGGGGGAGTAGGCCGAGAGCTAGCGGAGGCCCGGAGGGGATTCTCCTGGAAATCTGCACGGGGAAGCAGTTACCCCGCGGCAACCAGCAGACCTGCTCTACTCCTCCCCTGAAACGGGGGACTGACCCTTTGGGGCTACTTGTGGCTTTGGGCCCTCATCAGTGTCAGAAAATCGACTTTGTTAACACTTAACCTCTCTAAGCCTCAGTTTCCCCATCTGTAGCATGGGAGGTGGTCCTGAGGTACTGGTGGGAGCCCATGCCAGCTCCGTGCTGCTGTCTCTCCTGCAGACTGCCCTGGCCTGGAGCCCCTGCGGCAGAAGTTGGCCGCCCTCCAGGACACCCATGCCTGGATCCTTCAGGTCCCCCCAGAGCGCCTGGCCATGGACTTCCAGGAGGTCGGTCTCTAGGCTTCCCAGACTCCTCCTCGGTGACCTCTGAGGGCAGACCTGGGTCAGCTCTGATAGGGGGACAGAACGGGCACCCTCCCCAGCAGCAGGGAGGGAGGATCTTCACCACCACAGCCTGGGGGGTCGGAATACAAGAGGAAGGGGGGAGGGCAGCTGTGTGTGAGCTAGGGTACTGGGTGGGTATGAAGGTGTGGGCGGGAGAGGGAAGAGGTGAGTAGAGGGGCTTAGGGGGTGTCCATGTGAGCAGAAAGTGTGCAGGATTGTGGGGTTGAAAGGAAGGGGGTGGGTTTGGGTGAGAGTTTGGGGGGCCAGGAGGAGGGGACCAAGAGTAGCATTGGAGCCCCTGAGCACCCTCCTCCCTCTGCAGGTCCTGGCCGATCTGAGCTCCAAGACGATAACAGGGCTCTTCCGAGCCTGGGTTCGAGCTGGCTTGGGGGACCGGCATGTGGTCTTTGGGGGCCTGGTGGGCCTGGAGCCAGCCACACTGGCTCGAAGCCTTCCCCGGTTGCTGGCGCAGGCCCTGCAGGCCTTCCGCTTGGCTGCTCAGGCCAAGGCAGAGCACCAGGGAGCCTGGATGGGCCCAAGGCAGAGCCAGGAGCTGGGGGGGAAAGGGCACCACCCACTGGGCCCTCAGGTTCCTCCAGCCAGACAGCCATGAGCCATGTCTGGACCCCCAGCCTCTGGTTAGGACCTACTGCTCCCAGGGCCTGGGAGGGTTCAGGGAGCACAATGACAAGCTGTCACCGCTGCAGTTGCTCAGATGTGTGGGGTGGGGTGGGGGTCCTGGGCCCTGGGCCCCACGTGTCTTCCCAGATGTGTCATCAGAAAATCTCAGTTGCTTTAATAAATGTTATTTATGATGTACAGAGACAATGCTGGAGCTTTTGTGGGATGGAAACTGGATGGGGGACATCAGCTCTCTGGGAGTGGGGCCCGTGCAGGCCCAGCCTTCAGAAGCAGTTGGCAGAAGTCACAAAGACAGGGGACAGGGCTGCTAAGCCCCCATCTGAGCAGACCTGTCTGCCACCCAAGAAATGGCAGCTGATCTGCTTATCACCACTCCCTGATCCGTGGCTGACCAGCACTGTCCACAGTGTCCATTGCCTCCCCCCAGCCCTCCCCCCATGGCTAGCTGTGGAGACTCCTAGCCCGGGATCTTTGCCTCATGTCCTTGGGCTTCTGCCCTGCTAGCCAGTTCCTATCCTCACCCCCTCAACACCTGCCCCGGGTTCTCGGCCCTCCAGCAGAGCACAGAGGTATCAGATTGCATTTCCGGCTGCCTTTTCCCTCAGCTCCTCCACCCCCACTCTGCACCTGTCCCCTCTGCCACTCACCCACATTCCCCAGCCCAGTGGACAGGAGGAGCAGATGCAGGACCTAGTTGGTGAGACAGGATGGAGGGGCCTGTGTTAACGCTGGGACTGCTGGCCACCCTGGTTGTGTGTGGTAAGATTGGACATCATCCCACCCACCCAGCTCCCCCACAGCACAGTGCCCTCCTGTCCCTCCCCCAGCCTCACGGCCCCCTCCCCACTCCCACTGCCATTTCTCCCTGGAGGACCGACCACCAGGGCCCTGCTCCTGGGCCCCTGCCCAGCACCCGTCCTGTCCCCAACTATCCCCAGGCTGCTGGGGTCTAAATGAGGAGGAGCGGCTGATCCGGTACCTGTTTAAGGAGAAGGGCTACAACAAGGAGCTCCGGCCCGTGGCTCGCAAAGAGGACAGCGTGGACGTCTCACTGGCCCTCACCCTCTCCAACCTCATTTCCCTGGTGAGTGGCCCCTCCATGGCTTGGCTGGGGACTGGAGGGCAGGGACAGTTTCCTTGAGGCCTGGCTCTCTCCCGAACTGGGATGGCCACGAGGGAAGCTCAAGGCCTAGGGCCGGCCTGTGGCAGCTCCTCTCTCTGTGCCCTGTGCTGCCCCCAGACCCTCAGGCTAATACCCCTCCCTTCCAGCTGTCACTCTGGGATGTCCCCCATATCAACCCGAGACACACTTCAGAGGCCTTGTGTCCTCCCTGCTCCCTGGCCTGCCCACCCACTCCTGAGTGTTTGGGTAGGAGTTTGGCCAGGCCGATTGCCATGGATTCCCCTGGGTGGCAGCCAGGAGGAGGTGCCTGGTGAATGCGTGCAGCTGAAAGAATGGTGCAGGACCCTGGGGACAGCCCTCCTGTTTTCTTACAGAAAGAAGTCGAGGAGACTCTCACCACTAACGTGTGGATTGAGCACGTAAGAACACCCCACTCCGAGCAGGGCTCGGTGAGGGTGCAGGGCTAGGCTCCCCTGTGCCCACTTCTGCTCGGGAATCCCCAGCCTGCCTCAGACACTTTCCTGCGGGAGGCACTGGCTCCTGCCTGCAGAGAAACCCCAGCCAGCTGCCCTTGCCCACCTAGTGCAGCCACCAGCCCAGACAGAGCCTTTGGGCGGATTGGGATTCTTCATCTGTGGGAAATTGTCACAGTATCCTGATTTTATTAGAAGACACCCTCTGCCACCTGCCAGAAGTTCATAACATTGACATACGTCTTCTACATCCACAATGGAAATACTGTTCCTTTAGTTGTGTAGTGTGCATCCTACACAGCCCTGCATGACAGACCCGAGTCCCCGCTCCATGCCCACCTCCCCAAACCTCTTTTGTCACAGCCCTGTCTTCCCTCAGGGAAGTTGGGAGGAGTGAAGGGGCCAAGACAATAGCAGAACCCACTGCTGACATTCCTGTCGGCCTCCAGGGCTGGACAGACAGCCGGCTGCAGTGGGATGCCAAGGATTTTGGGAACATCAGCGTCCTGCGCCTGCCCCCTGACATGCTGTGGCTCCCAGAGATTGTGCTGGAGAACAAGTTGAGCCGCAGCCCTCCCTGGCCTCCCCTCATCGCTCGACCCCCTTCCTTAAATATCCTGAGCCTCCCCCTCCAGCCCCAACCTGCCCTCCCTCCTCTGCTTCCCCCAACCCTGCCATTTGGAAGCTGGCCCATGCTCACTGTGGCCCTTGTCCCTGTCCCCCAGCAATGATGGCTCCTTCAAGATTTCCTACTCCTGCAACGTGCTGATCTATCCGTCAGGCTATGTGTACTGGCTGCCACCTGCCATCTTCCGCTCTTCCTGTCCCATCTCCGTCACTTACTTCCCCTTTGACTGGCAGAACTGCTCCCTCAAGTTCAGGTGCACCCACTGCTCCAACCACCCCTCCCCCCAGGGCACCCTGCCAGGGGCCACCTTCAGGCAGAGGCTTCTGGTCTGTCCAGATTAGAGCTCCCCTCCCCCACAATGGCCTCTCTGACCCTAGGGCATTTCTCCAGCCAGTGGCTGAGAACCACCCTCTACCACTGCCCTCCCCAGTTCGCTCAAGTACACGGCCAAGGAGATCACCCTGAGCCTGAAGCAGGAGCAAGAAGATGGCCGCTCATACCCGGTGGAGTGGATCATCATCGACCCTGAGGGCTTCACAGGTGCTGGGAGCAGCAGCTGGCGGGTGGGCAGATGGGCAGGCCTCTCAGGACCTCCCCCACAGATACACATACAGTCACACCGACACCGCCGAGACGCACGTCTGCGCACCCACACCTGACACACACACTCACATGACACTAATCCAGCACGCTGAGAGGAAACGAAGTGCGGCTGGGGGGACTGTGTTCCAAAGGCAGAGACAGATGAGCACCGTGCCCCACCCCCGCCTCTGCCCAGGCCAGAAGACCCTCTGGGTCTGAGCAGGTCCCTGGGGATGGATGTGGCTGACAGGTGAGGGGGTGCTTAGTCTTTCTATCCCTCAGATCTTTTATATATATATTAATTATTGATTTCAGAGAGGAAGGGAGAGGGAGAGAGAAATAGAAACATCAATGATGATAGAGAATCACTGATTGGCTGCCCCCTGCATGCCCCCTACTGGGGATCAAGTCCGCAACCCAGGCATGTGCCCCTGACCAGAATCAAACCTGGGACCTTTCAGTCCACAGGCCGATGCTCTATCCATACAGCCAAACCAGCTAGGGCCAGGCTCAGATCTTTTATGGGGTCACCCCTGTCCATCAGAGGAGACCCACGTCCTGCTGATCCATCACACGTTGGGGGAGGGGGTTCTTACTCTCACTGCCTTGTTATCCCCAAGACTCCATATTTGAGCCACATATGGCCTTAGCTTTCATGTTTTCCAAAGAGAAAAAAAAAAAAACTAATCCCAGAGGAAAATTTCTCCCTTGCAGATGGAAACCTCCATCCCAATCCTTAGGGAAAGACCCACAAACAAAACCTGAGCCCTCCTCTGAATGCCCCCCTCAGAGCCCTGCAGACAGGCCTGGCTGCCCCTGGGGGTGGCTCACTCCACCAGCCCCTCATCCTGCCCCGAGGCCCCCCCTTAGCCCCCTTGCCCAGACTGACTCCAAGGTGTCCGTGTGCTGCCCTCAGAGAACGGGGAGTGGGAGATAGTGCACCGGCCAGCCAGGATCAACATGGACCCCAGTGCCCCGCTGGACAGTCCCAACCACCAGGACATTACCTTCTACCTCATCATTCGCCGAAAGCCACTCTTCTACATCATCAACATCCTGGTGCCCTGCGTGCTCATCTCCTTCATGATCAACCTGGTCTTCTACCTGCCAGCCGACTGTGAGCCTCTCACCTGGCCTCAGTGCTGGCCCAGCTCCCAGGCTGCCTAGGCAGCCTCTTCCCACCCCCAAGGTCACCAGAGCAATGACCACCTAGCCCAGCCTCTCACTTCCTCCTGGGAGCTCCTTGGGGGTCACCACTGCCCAGGGTCCAGGCATGAGGGGCATGTTGCCAGCCAGAGGGGGGCTCTTTGACCCTGTCCTACATCCCCCAAATGAACAGGGTCCCTCCTGTACCCTCCTTCTCCCTCTCACTTTCCAAGGACCTAGACTGCCTCTCAGCCAGAGCAGGAGTCAGGTCTGTCGTGGTCACCATGTGTGGCTGTGGGTCTGGCACACAGGAGGCCATCAGTGGTTGAGTCAATGGGGGTGGGGGTCATGGGAGCTCTAGAGAACCAGGGTATGGAGATGCGCACCCCCCCTTACCAGTTCTAGAAGGGCACGTGTCACCTACACTTACTCAGCTCTGGACTATTTACTATGAACAGGCACAGCGAGTCCCAGAGACAAATGCCACCCAGCCCTGCCCCTGCTTGAGACAGGGTGAGCGGTGTATTGCACGTAGAAAAAGGGTGCTGGGGCAGAGCCCTGGACCCGTGACCACAGTGGCCACCACATGGTTTGCTCAGGGCCCGGCTAGGAGTTGGGGTGTTACTCTGGTGCTCTCTGTGCAGGAGGGACACACACAGATCTGCGATTTAGGAGGGCTGAGTGGCAGGGCATTGGCCAATGGTGACAGCTAGTGTCTGAGGTCTTACTCAGTTCCAGGAGGAGTGACCAGCGTTTAATATACTCTCCCACTTGGTCCTCTCAACATCTAACAGTTGAGAAAACTGAGGCACAGAGAGGTTAGGCTACAAACCCAGGATCACCCAGCCAGTAAGTGTCAGAGCCAGAATTTGATTCCAGTCACTTTAGCTCCAAAGCCTATTATGCTAATTAGGCCACCATGGTATTGTGAACCATGGTGCGAGGTCCACAGTGGGATCCTCTGGGACCAGCGGTCACGGCTAAGTCCAGGCTCCCTCAGGTGGTGAGAAGACGTCAATGGCAATCTCAGTGTTGCTGGCACAGTCTGTCTTCCTGCTGCTCATCTCCAAGCGGCTGCCGGCCACATCCATAGCCATCCCCCTCATCGGCAAGTATGTAACCCCCTTCCTCCCCACCACACCCCACCTCGCCTCACCCCACCAGGCCGCGCCATGCCCCACATCACCCTGGCATGCCATGCCATGTCCTGCCACACCCTGGATGCTCCAGGCTGAGTGTGTGCCCACAGGTTCCTGCTCTTTGGCATGATACTGGTGGCCATGGTCGTGGTGATCTGTGTCATCGTGCTCAACATCCACTTCCGCACACCCAGCACCCACG
Source organism: Myotis lucifugus (assembly GCF_000147115.1). Taxonomy (NCBI): domain Eukaryota; kingdom Metazoa; phylum Chordata; class Mammalia; order Chiroptera; family Vespertilionidae; genus Myotis; species Myotis lucifugus. Next base: position 27,755,129 of record NW_005871051.1, read on the forward strand.
TGCTGTCTGAGGGGGTCAAGAAGGTGAGGGCTGCCAATAGCTCACAGGTCCCCCTACAGGTGTCTGGGCAAAATCACTGAGCTATTTCATGCGGAGAAGTGCTCCCTGCAGTACAAACACACCAACTGCTGCTACGCATGCCGGCATGGACGACTCTCCCAGGTGTACTGTTACCTGTAAGAAGCCAGGCACAAAAGAGCACAGACTGCACAATTTATTTTGCACGAAGTTCAAGGGCAGGCAAAACCAAATGCTAGAGGTAGAAGTCAGGATGGTGGTTCCCTCTGGGGTCGAGAAGGAATTGATGTGGGGAGGCAGAGGGAACCTTTTGGGGATAATGTTTGAGAGCTTATCTGGGTGGTGTTTGACACAATTGAGTGCATCTGTAAAATTCCACCTGGCACTTCGTGGCAGTCAGAAATGGAGTGACGGGTGTTTGGATGTGTGACGGTAACCCGTGTTGGTTAAATGGCCTTCCTGTGTCCCCCTGATCTGCCACAGCTTTTCCTAGAGACCCTGCCCAAGCTCCTACACATGTCCCTCCCAGAGGAGGACAGCCCCAGCCCTGGGGCCCTGGTCCGGAGGAGCAGCTCCCTGGGTTACATCTCCAAGGCCGAGGAGTACTTCTCGCTCAAGTCCCGAAGTGACCTCATGTTCGAGAAGCAGTCAGAGCGGCACGGGCTGGCCCGGCGCCTCACCACAGCACGTGGGTCCCAGTGGCTTGGGGTTTGGCCCCACCATGGGAGGTGGGGGGTGGGGGGCAGGCTTCATGCCTGCCTCGGATCTGTCTCCTCAGGCCAGCCCCCTGCAGGCTCCGAGAAGGCCCAGCATGACCTCTTCAGTGAGCTGAAGCCAGCTGTGGAGGGGGCCAACTTCATCGTCAACCATATGAGGGATCAGAACAACTACAATGAGGTGAGTGGCCGCAGGGCTGCATGCACAGGTGTTCACGTTGTGTGCTGGTCAAGGGTAGCCTATCTCAAGGGGCCACAGTTCCCCTCAGAGACACATGCCAACTTAGATGAAGGAGTTGACAAAGAATGCAAAACCCAGGCCCCCCCAGAGACAGGAAGCCCCTGCCTAAAACCCCATCACAGCTCACGGGGCCAGGCACACACTCAGGTGTATGCACAGGCACATGTCTTCACATTCTGGACATCCCTTAGGGTCCCTTCTTTCTCCCAGCTGCCAATCATTTTCTTTCCCTGCTCAATTCCAAGACTGATACTATAGACACAGCCAGACATTTAGAAGGCAGACCTCTATGGTTGTTCAATATAACACAACTTTCTAAAATTTTCTCTTGAGAAAAGGGCGCCGTGTTCCAGTTCCCATGGGGGCTACCAGCAGCACTGAGTGGCTGGATGAAGACTGTGGCCCCACTCTTAGTCTCCTGGACTGACAGAATGACCAACCTGCCTGTGGCCAGAGTAGGGCCTGGGCCTTGGGGACATGCAGAAGGCCCCCCTCTGCTGTGAGCCCGAGGTGGCTCCCACTGACACCCGTCTGTCACTGGGCCCCAGCTTGGGGCATGGGCCTGTGGTCTGCGGGCCCTCCTCATCCTACTGTCTCTGCCCCCCTCCCTGTCCCCAGGAGAAGGACTGCTGGAACCGGATAGCCCGCACAGTAGACCGACTCTGCCTGTTTGTGGTGACGCCCATCATGGTGGTGGGCACGGCCTGGATCTTCCTGCAGGGGGCCTACAACCAGCCCCCACCCCAGCCTTTCCCCGGGGACCCCTTCTCCTACCTGGAGCAAGACAAGCGTTTCATCTAAAGGGCCTCCCTGCCTGGGTTGGCCCAGCTCCCCGGGCAGCTTCGGTGGGGCTTTGTGCCTGAAAGGGATGGGCCTTCAGGGGTGGCAGTAGCTGTGTGGACAGGGGTGCCTGAGAAAGGACAAGCTCCTCTTAGGGAGGCGACTCCTGGCCCTGAGACTTGAGCCCAGTTGGTTCTGCACGGCTGAGGTGGAGATGAGCTGTGCCTCCTGAGACAAGGAAAGGCGAAGCCCCACTCCTCAATCAAGACAGGAGCCACCAAGAAGGTCTGAGAGTGGACACTGGCTGGTGGGTGGGTCAGGACGACTTTTGGGGAGATAGGGGCCTGACTCAAGGGCCAGGGAAAATGTCATTCAGGCTGGCCTTTTGGGACCCTTCTGTGAGAAAGACAGTGGCCTCTTCTTGCCTCCCCTTCCTCTAGGTGGGGGTAGAGCAGGTGGGCTCCTGTGCCCTCACTTCCTGGTTCCTACAGCTGTCAACCCCTCAGCCTTGGCTTTTGAGGCCCCCCAGAGCCTCCTTTTCCAGACCCCTTAGGGAAGGAGGTTTTGGGCAGAGGTTGGAGCACCAATGTTTCAGAATGTCCTTCCCAGCTCTTTCTGCTTTGGCCACTCTGTCTGAGTCCCTGTGGGGAGCTGAGGACTCGGGTAGGGGAATTGGGCCCAGCAGCTACAGAGGCCAGAGGTCAGCCCATCAACCTCAGCTCACATGGGCTACCCTAGAGCCCCAGATCTCAGCCTTCCCCCAGAGTATCCCCTTATGGTCACCTATTCCTCTCCTCCAAAGTAGGGTTGCCTGGCAAAACTAAAAAAGTATTCATATTTATCTGAAATTCAAATTTAACTGTGCATTTTATATATTTACTAGAGGCCCGGTGCACAAAATTCGTGCATGGGGCGGGGGGTGTCTCTCAGCCCGGCCTGCACCCTCTTCAAGCTGGAACATCCCCCTCACAATCCAGGACTGCTGGCTCCTAACCGCTCGCCTGCCTGCCTGCCTGTCTGATTGCCCCTAACCGCTTCTGCCTGCCAGCCTGATCGCCCCCAACTGCCCTCCCCTGCTGGCCATCTTGTGGTGGCCATCTTGTGATGACATGAGGGTGTCGTGTGAGGGCACGAGGACCACCTAGGCTTTTATTAGCATAGATTTGCTAACTCTGGCAACTTTACCCCAAAGGGGACTTCCATCAATCTTATCCTAAGGGCCAAAGGCTGAAGCTGGAGGAGCTGGAGGAGGTTCTGTGAGGTACCCCACCTCCAGGATGGCCCCAGTGATCCCCACCTCCTGTCCTCATACCCCCGTGTAGCGCCATACCAGGATTGGTCCGGGTGGCCAATAGAATGAGGCAGGAGTGATGGCATGTCACTTCCGAGGTTAGGTTATAGAAGACATCAAAGTGCCCCCACCTTGCCCTGCTCTTGCTCCTGCTCCTTCACTCTCACGTGGGGAAACCAGGAGGCATGATGAGCACCCTATGGAGAGGCACACGGGCAAGGAACTGAGGCCTCCTGCCAACGGCCGGCCACTGGGTGAACTTGGAAGTGGGTCCTCCAGCTCCAGTAGGACCTTGGACAAGATCATACTCCCCACGACAACCCCTGAGCCAGAGCCACCCATCAGAGGTGCTCCTGGTTCCTGACCCCCAGAAGCTGTGGGAGACAATAAAAGTTTGCTGCTTTAAGAGACAACGCTTTGAGTAGTTTGGAGCTGTGGGACCTTGGACGAGCCACTCCTCGTGTCTCAGCTTTAGTTTTCTCATCTGCAAAATACGCATAAAATAAGACCCGTTCACGGGATGTTGTGAAATGAGAATTGCTACATGTGTCCCACAAATTAAGAGGTGGCTGTTTATCTCGTTTCTCATTGGGGGGCCTCAGTCACCGAGGATGGACCCCTCTTGTGAGGTCTCCTACATCCAAGCCTGGTGTGGTGACTGAGAACTGGAGCAGGTGCAGATGGCCCTATTACTCGCCTCCTGAGGTCCAGGCTTCAGGTCTTCACAGCTCACCCCATTTCCCTCAGAAGGTGTCTATAGCCTCGTGAGCTCAGCTGTACAGAAGGTGACATGTTTAGTTTTTCAATGGAACTGAGGGAAAATACCAAAACTGACCCTACTTCTGCCTTCCAATATAAATCATCTACACATTCAAGGTACACATTTTTAATTCCCTTTGAATAGGGAAACTAGCTTGGACTTACACCTGTCAGTGAGCAGGAAATCAGTCCCTGGAATAGTCCACCACTTCGGTCCACCAACTCCCAGAGGGTAAGGGGCCTGGATTAGATTCCTCGGCCAGCCGTTGCTTCTCTCTGCCACACGGTGGTGCTGTTGGCAGCAGGTCTTACACATCCCAATCAACAGGTGAATCAGTGGTGTCAGGCCTAGCTCAGATAGCTGTGAGCCTTCCAGAAAAGACAACTCCAAATGCCACACCCAATCCAAACTGCCTGTTGTACAGGTTCCCAGAGCCACCGAGGGTCCCCCAACAGCATCCACTCCCCCAGCACTCCAGCTCCAGGTGCTGTCAGGACTGGTCCACTCTCTGGGTGGCATGGAACTCTATCATCTTCCCCCCATAGGAAGTCACACCCACAGGGGCCAGCTGTCCATGAAGCCAGGGCTGTCCCTACACATCTCCCCAGGCCAGCTAGGCTACCTGCCCTCTTTCAAAGGATGATGACTCCATTAGGAATACACTGAACTGCAAGGAACAAAAAACCCCAAGAGTCATGGCTTAAATAAGTAAGGCTTCCTCTTTCTCACATAATAAGAATCGCAGGGCCATGGTTGCATCGTTGCTTCAGCTGTCCCACAAAGCTATCAGGGACCAGGCTTGTTGCCCCAGGTTGCAAGCTGACTACCACAGCTCCGCACTGCCCATCTGTGTTCAAGGCAGGAAAGGGGCCAGCCATTTCTGACCCCTTTTATCAGGAAGCAAAAGCTTCCCTGAAGCCCCTCAGCCAACTTCTGCAGACATACCATTAGTTATCACATGGCCACTCTTAGCTACAAAGGAGCCTGGGAAATGAACATTTCACTTTTCCGGCCTCTAGAGTAGAAGGTGGTGATGGAGTAGTTAGACAATAAATGACGCCTACAGAAGATTGTCTCTTGATGGGTCCCAGACCTTCCCTTTAACCCCTCCAGGCCAGAAACTGCCACTCCTCAAAGGCAATGTACCCTCCTGAGAACCAAGGAGACTTCCCAGCCACTCTTGCAGAGCAGAGAGGAGAAAACAGGAGTTTAAAACTTCATACATAGGGAGGTGGCATAATTCAAAGCAGAGAGAAACCAGTCTCCATCTTCTCCCTTTTCCCTCCCTCCCAAACACTGTGGGGATGGAAGAAGGCAAAGTGAAAAATGCTGAAGCATCAGTTGAACCACTTGTGCCTGGATGGACCTATGTCTGGGAGGATGGTGCCGGGAAAGGGAGAGAGATGGGTGGCCCATTACTGAGCAGAAGCCATGAATGATCTTTGGCAAAGTGTGGTTTTAGAGGGAAGAGCTATTGCTCTGCAAAATGGGTGAGGCAATTGAGTCTGGGGGCACCAGAGGGCAGAATGGGAAGAGGGGGCATTGGTTTTGTAAACTCCAGAGAAAGTAGCCCTAGGTGCATGGGGAGATCAAAGCTTGGGGTGGGGGTGCTGTCAAGGAAAATCACGTGTGGGGCCCAGAGCAGGACTGAATGCAAGGAGGGCAGCCGAGCCACCCACATAACACAGAACAAGCAGATGTCCAGGGAGGCAGCTGCTACCACTACCGCCTCCCCTCCTCCAAGTCCTTGTGAGGGCAGGAGGAGCTGTGGCCCTGCTACAGGGGCTGGGATCTGAGCCAACCTCTCACTTGGATCGCCAAGGACAGGGCATGTCACATGACTTCCGGTTTACTGACACACATTGAAAAGCCACAGACAGCCCTACCTGGTTTGGCTCAGTGGATAGAGCGCCGGCCTGCGGACTGAAGGGTCCCGGGTTCAATTCCAGTCAAGGGCGCATGCCTGGGTTGTGGGCTCAATCCCCAGAATGGGGCGTGCAGGAGGCAGCCAATCGATGGTTCTCTCTCATCATTGATGTTTCTCTCTCTCCCTCTCCCTTACTCTCTGAAACCAATAAAAAAATATTTTTTAAAAAAGAAAAGCCACAGACATCATTCATTTGTGAGGTGGGGACATGTTCTCAAATGGTGCTTTCCTCCAGACCTGAGGCATCTGCCACCCTGCCCCTAAGATACTGAAGGGTGGGTGGCATGAACGGGAAACTGAATTTTCTGCCTTGCCCATGAAGGGGGACACGCTGACCTGTCTGCTTGGAATAGATGGTCAGAAGACAGGTGGCCTGAGCCTGTGTCACAGCCATCGGCTTCCAGATCAGCTTCGCCCCACCCTTCCCGCGACCACAAACCATCAAGTGGATGGAGCTTCTTTTCCAGTCCTTTTAGGTTCCCTTATCCGACTCTCAGGGGCCACAACTTCTTGTCCCATGGACTGTGAGCTTCTGCGAACAGCTCCCATGTATCCCGAGTCCCCCAAGCCTAGAGCTGTGCCTACCATAAGTCTACAGATGATTTAATAAATACTGAGGAACCCCTATTCAAGGGCTGTACTATTCATAAGAGCCCCAAGTTTCAGATCTTTCTCAGCCCTCCTTCCTACAAAGCTTACCAGGCTGGGACCCATGCCTCAGAGACAGGAAAGATCCTGATCTGACACCCTGATTTGTGTTAAGGTGTCAGAGCCTGGTGCACATCATGCATCTTTCTTGTAGGCGTTGTGCCTTCTGGTGTCTTGGCCAGTGGAGTGATCCATTAAGATGTCAGGCTGGTGGGAGAGGTTTGGGGTCCTCAGCCATGTCATAGAGAAAGTCGGGTACAAAACATGCCTAACCAAAAGTCTTCACACTTCCCCAAATCCTGACATGCTGGAGGGAGCAGGAGCAGGAACTCTTCCTAAGCACTCTGCCTTCTCTCCCACACCCACGAGGCCCTGGCTGCATCCTCGACTCCCCCGCTGGACATGAATCTGGGACAACTGAGCCTGAGGGGGGATGGAGGCTGGACCATCTCTGTTGGGACAGACGGGCCCCTCTGTCCCCTCCCCAGCCCAGGTAACCCGAGCCTGGCATTTTGTCCATCCTAGAACAGCTGACAGTGCTGTGGTCAGACAGCTGTGGGGCTGGGCCAGCCTGGCCGGGCTGACTGGGGTGGGAGTGTGGGCTGTTACATGAGACCAGCGTCTGCATCTCTCGGCCTCAGACCTGGGGAGCTGCCATCCCACTCCTATCCCCTCGGAGAGCTGTGCCACCATGCACGGGGGTCAGGGGCAGCTGTTCCTCCTGCCACTGCTGGCTATCTGCCTGGGTGTGGACACAGGGGCTTGGGGCCTGGGGAAGACCGGAGCAGGGGACCAAGGCCTCAGGAGACGGAGGGACTGGAGGGCTATTGGCGCCTGCCCCCAACCCAGCTCTCTGCCTTTCCATGTCACATCCTCTCATGGCCTCCCCCTCTTTCTGCCCCAAAGTTCCTGCGCCCAGGCTTACCGCTGTCTGTTTCAGGAGCCCAGGGCCGGAACCAGGAGGAGCGTCTGCTGGCCGACCTGATGCACAGCTACAACCCCCACCTGCGGCCTGCTGAGCGGGATGCGGACGTGGTCAACGTCAGCCTGAAGCTCACCCTCACCAACCTCATCTCCCTGGTGAGCCACGGGCTGTAGGGTGACAGGGAGGAGGGACCAGGGACCTGCTAGGGAGAGGAAGGTGCTAGAACACTCCCATGGAGACTGCCCAAGAGGCTGGGGTCCTTGGGGGACCCAACAATGGCCTGTAGGGACAAGTATCTGGGGAGGACAATTGTTGGGGGCTTATATCTCGGTCTGTACCCCCAGAATGAGCGAGAGGAGGCCCTCACCACCAATGTCTGGATAGAGATGGTAAGAGATCACCTCTCACCCTCTTTCCTCTTGCAGGGCCCCCCACTATGGGGCCCCAAGGCCCTCAGAGCTGCCCTCCTCCCTTCCCTGCCTCTTCTGTGCCCGCTGGGCTGGGCTCCTGTTCCTGGGGGTGTGGCACAACAGACAGCAGGGCCTGGCAAACCCCCCTCTCCCTGCAGCAGTGGTGCGACTATCGCCTTCGCTGGGACCCGCAGGACTACGAAGGCCTGTGGGTGCTGAGGGTGCCGTCCACCATGGTGTGGCGGCCAGATGTCGTGCTGGAGAACAAGTGAGGAGGGGACGTGGGCTAGGGTTGGGGGACAAAGGACACAAGAACCGGCCTAGCAGGACAAGGGGGGTCTGGGAAGAAAGAGGTGACAGAGGATGCAGACTAGGGGCCTGCAGAGGCACAGACCACTAGACAGAGCAGGTGCGGGGTCCCAGCCCAGCCGGAGCTGCTGGCAGAACTGGCTCCATCACTGCTGGGCCACTCCCGCCCCTCTAACTTGGGGACAAGGACGGCTCCTGTGGAAGCTGTCGAGCGCCAACCAGACGGGAAAAGCGCTGTACTCAATCCTGGCTCCTTGCAGGAGATGAACAGATGTTAGTGGCTACCATGACCACTGAGGAAGAGAGCGGGAGAAGTGGCAGTGATGGGATGGGGGGCCTGGGGAGCCTGGGCGGGTGGGGGTGGCAGGGAGATGCTAGGGAAGGTGGTGGTTCCTGTGGCCAGGTGGGGACCAGGCAGGGTGTGGCCCCCAGGAGGGGTTGGTGTCCCCAGGCAGAGGGATGGCGCCGGGTGCGGGTCTCAGCAGCCCCGTGGCCTGGCCTGCCCACAGCGTGGACGGCGTGTTCGAGGTGGCCCTCTACTGCAACGTGCTCGTGTCGCCTGACGGCTGCGTCTACTGGCTACCGCCTGCCATCTTCCGCTCCTCCTGCCCCGTCTCTGTCACCTACTTCCCCTTCGACTGGCAGAACTGCTCCCTCATCTTCCAGTGAGGCCATTTATTGGGGCAAGGGGGGGCCTTAGGGAGCTTCCCTAAGAGGGGCCCTGGCCAGAAGGGGGACATGAGGCTTCTGGCCAGGGGTCTGGCTCCATCTCTCTGGGGCTCTGTGCACATTAAGATCCAGACACCTATGTCCCTCCCTGCTAAGCCCCCAGGCCCCTCCTTCATCCTCCTGCACTGCCTCAGTTTCCCCTCCTGTGCCCCAAGGGGAGAAATGAATGTCTGGCATGGGTGGGTGAGAAGGCATACACATGCTACAACATACATGATGCACACACATGTGCCACCACTTGCAAGACCATTACGCCCGACAGCCCAGGGGAGAGGTGGGGCTGCCTCAATTTTCTCATCTGTGCATGCAGGAGGGGGTCTGGGGGACGGTCTCCTGTAGTTTAGAGGAGCAGTCTTTCCACAGGAAGACCCTGCAGGGAGACCCTCCTCAGTAAACAGACCAGACAGGGATGGACGGGGTTTTCTCTGTTCTGCCCTTTGGCACCTTCTGCCCAGGAGGCAGTGGAGGAGCAGAACACAGTAACCCGGGGCCCTTGGACACCAGGCGACCTCACTAAGCCGCAGCCTCCTGTCCCTTCAACTCAGGCTTCTCCAGGGCCCCAAAGAGCCCCAGGGCCCCTCATCTTGTTGCCAGGGTTTTGTGGAGAACTCAGAGATTATTGACTGCACTTTTTCTTTTTTATCCTCACCTGAGGATATGCTTATTGACCTTTAGAGAGAGGGAAGGGAGGGAAGGCGGGAGGGAGGGAGGAAGGGAGGGAGAGGGAGAGGGAAGGCGGGAGGGAGGGAAGCACTGATGTGAGAGAGGACATTGATTAGTTGCCTTCTGTATGTGCCCAGATCAGGGATCGAACCTGCAACCCAGGTATGTGCCCCAATCAGGAATCAAACACACAACTTTTCCGTATATGAGATGACACTCCAACCAACTGAGCCACACCAGCCAGGGCTGGCTGCACTTTTTGAGGCAAAACTGCCCACAGATGACTATACCGTATACCTCACAGCTGGGTCTGTACACACCCAGCTTCACCTTGCCTCCCTCCCCGCCCCCCAGGTCCCAGACCTACAGCACCAATGAGATCAATTTGCAGCTGAGCCAGGAAGATGGTCAGACCATCGAGTGGATTTTCATCGACCCCGAGGCCTTCACAGGTGACTCCACCAGGGCCCCTGCTGGACCTGGCTGTGGGGATGAGGCTGGGCCAGGATCAAGCCCCTCCCATGCAGCTCAAGATGAAAACTAAGCGAACCATGAAATGGGTTTTTAAAGGCCTACAAAGTTCTGATTTTCCTCATGATAATGACTCCCATTTTGGAGGGAGGGGGATTAAGTGTCCGATTTCCCTCACTGTTTCTGTCCCTCGATGGCAATTCTACGGGCACGAGAGGGCTGCAGGGGTCCGCCCAGCCCACGGCTGTGCCCACCCGGCCTGCCACCCACAGAGAACGGAGAGTGGGCCATCCGGCATCGGCCGGCCAAGATGTTCCTGGACGCTGCGGCCCCGGCAGAGGAGGCGGGCCACCAGAAGGTGGTCTTCTACCTGCTCATCCAGCGCAAGCCCCTCTTCTACGTCATCAACATCATCGCACCCTGTGTACTCATCTCCTCCGTCGCCATCCTCATCTACTTCCTTCCTGCCAAGGGTACCTGGAGCCTTTGGGGGCGGGGGGGGGGGGTGGGATTGGCCCGGGCCAGTGGGGACATCTGGCAGGGCAAAGAGTGGCACCACGACCCAGGACTAGGGCAGTGAGCTCCTTGTGGGGCGGGGGGAGTGCCCCACAGCAGGGAGACAGAGACCTGCTCTGAGAGCCTCTTGGTCACCCCCAGCGGGTGGCCAGAAGTGTACCGTTGCCATCAACGTGCTCCTGGCCCAGACTGTCTTCCTCTTCCTCGTGGCTAAGAAGGTGCCTGAGACCTCCCAGGCAGTGCCACTCATCAGCAAGTAAGGCTGGTCCTCCCGCCTGCCGCCCACCTCCTCCCCCTCCCTTCTTGGGCACGGCCCTCCTGCCACCCTCCCAATGCCAGCCCCTCACCCAAGGGATATGGGGGAGCAGCCGCTAGGGGTGGGGTTGGCATCTGGGCATGCAGTGCTGAAGGGCCAGCCCCGCCTCCTGCCCACCCCACCCCATCCCGGCAGGTACCTGACCTTCCTCCTGGTGGTGACCATCCTCATTGTTGTGAATGCTGTGGTCGTGCTCAACGTGTCCTTGCGGTCCCCCCACACACACTCCATGGCCCGCGGGGTCCGAAAGGCAAGGTCCCTCCCCGCCCCTTCCAGCACTTCCTGCTCCGTCCGCTGACATGCACCTTCCTTGGCACCCCTGTCCCTGTGCATGTTCCTCCCGTGCCATATTCAGCAGCAAATCTGGTCTGTGTGTGTTTGGAAGCACGTGCCCAAATGAGTTAATAACAATATAGACTATCGAGTGCTTACCTAGTGGTAGGCATATTACACATACTGACTTAACTCTGGTAAAACCTCTGTGCAGTGGGTATTAGGATCATCTCCATTTTCCAGATGAGGAAATGAGGCACAGAGAGGTTAAGCACTTACTTAAGGTCGCACAGGTAGACAGTGGAGGAGACAGGATTCTGACCAGGCAGTCTGGCTCCAGAGCTTGTGTGACCTGCAGCCCACCCGCAGCTGTCAGCTGGGGCCCTTGTCACAAATGCAGATTCCCAGGCCCCTGCCACATCCTGGGCCAGAATAGTAGGGGTGGGGCCCAGGAACCTGGGTTTGGGACAAGTGCCTGGTGATTCTGATGTGCACAAGAGTGTGGGGACCCGGCCTCAATGCCCGGGACAGGAGAGCCGAGCTGTACCAGGGCCACGCCACTGCCCCTCATGTGCTGCCTTCCGGCCTCCAGCAGCATGAGCCCTTCGTGCCAACCTGCATTTTCTGCTGCAAAGCCCAGCGTAGCTGCCATGCTATTGCCCAGAAACCCCCCCCACCCCCCCCTCCCGCTCAAGGGGGGGGGGGTTCCCCGGGGGCTTTTTTTTTAATCCTGGAAGAAATACCAGCCCCCCCCCCTCCCTCCAGGCGGGGGGGAGGGGGGGCCCCCCCCCCCTGCCTAAAAAAGACCCTCCCTCCACCGGGGGGGCGCCACCCACGGGGGGGAAGGGGGGCCCCTCTGTCCTCCCCTCAAAAATAATCCCCTCTTTCTCCAAAAAATCAGAGAATAAACCGATGAAATATCTGAGGCGGCAGAAAAAAAACTGGGGAAGGTAAAGTAGGTGACTCGTCCACCCCCTCCCTCCCCCGGAC
>NW_005871051.1:27767211-27804293 GCF_000147115.1 Myotis lucifugus
TCAGCTGCTGAGGATGCACGTGCGCCCGCTGGCCACAGCGGCGGTGCAGGATGTCCAGCCCAGGCTCCAGAATGGCTCCTCCTCAGGGTGGTCAACCTCAGGTGGGGAGGAGGCGGCCCTCTGCCTGCCTCGCAGTGAACTCCTCTTCCGGCAGCGGCGGCACAATGGGCTGGTGAGGGCGGCGCTGGAAAAACTAGGTGAGGCAGAGGATGTGACTCTGGGCACAGTCCTCCCCATGGACTCCAGCCATGGGAGGCTGTCTGCTGGCCAAAGCACCAGGCACTGCAGATGCGTGCTGGGCGAGTGTACGGGTGGGGGAGGGAGGGGCTGGGGTCCCTAAGGAGAGGCCACCTTCTCTGCCTGTTTTTCCTCCATTCTACTCACAAACCTGACCCTCTCATCTCGTCTCATCAGAGAAAGGCCCGGAGCCAGGGCAGAGCCAGGTGTTGTGTGGCAGCCTGAAGCAGGCTGCCCCAGCCATCCAGGCCTGTGTGGAAGCATGCAATTTCATTGCCCGGGCCCAACACCAGCGGAATCACTTTGACAGTGTAAGCCAGGCTGGGAGTGGGAGGTTGCTGTGAGTACCTGGTGAGGGGCTGGGACCTGACATGGGGGCAGGAGGAATGGGGTAGCCATGGTAGGGCAATGGGATGGAAAAAGTAGAGTTGGGATTGGGGAGGAGGGGGGACATCAGGGCGAGGGGACCATGGAAGAAGCCAGGTGGAAACTTGGAAGTAGGTTAGAAGGGCCCAAGGGAATGGAGAATGGAGGCCTGCTGGAAGGCCAAGGACGGTTCAGGATCCAGGGCAGGCTTTGTGCCCCCGCTGGTCATCCCACACTCTGCCTCCACCCTCAGGGGAACGAGGAGTGGTTCTTAGTGGGCCGTGTGCTGGACCGTGTCTGCTTCCTGGCCATGCTCTCCCTCTTTGTCTGTGGCACTGCCGGCATCTTCCTCGTGGCGCACTACAACCGGGTGCCCGCCCTGCCATTCCCTGGAGACCCTCACCCCTACCTGCCCTCGCCTGACTGAGTCAACCAATTGCTGTTAACCATTCAGAGAATTACCAGCTGTGTCCTTCTGCTGAGGTCATGGAAGCATCCTTCAGGGCCGTGGAAGCCAAACAGCCCTGAGAAAAGCTGGAGAAATAAAGAGACAGAGCTGGAGTCTTGGAGTGGTTGAGGATGGGCTGTGGGCAGGGTGTGCTGTGGGGGGTCAGTGGCAAAGCATTATCAACTCTCAGAATGTTTGAAGTCCTAACGACTCCATTTTGCATGATGCCCCCAACTAAGTAAGGTCCTATCTCTCCAAGCCTGGGCCTCCCTTTCTTTTGATGAGTTCCCTACAAGCTCTTGAAAGAGGGAAGTCAAGAGAAATGTGAAGAATGGCAGCCAATGATCTCTCAAAAGAAGATGGCAGCTCACCCCAGCTGCCATCTCCTTCCCCTGCCTTACTGCACCCAGGACTCATCTGCACCAGTGATTTTTCTATTCATATGCATTTTTTTTGCCATTGATCACAACATATTTCATGAGTTTTATTATCTTTTCCCATTGTTAAGAGCTCCTCACAGCATCGTGGAAAAGCAAGTCACTATATCCCTAATGTTTCAGATGGGCAAATTGGAGCCGAGTAAGAGTGGCTTCCCAGAACACTGGTTGCTTTATGGTTTGGAGTCCAGCATTCCCAACTCTGACCCAATCTTAGACACTCTGAGAAAGATCCCACAGCCTGGAAAACAGACCCCTCCCCATTTCTCTTCTCAAAGGCCAGGGAATTTGCACTGGTCCCGCAAAAATGGTTAAGGAAGAGCTAGGTAGGGAGGCTGGGAGGTAACAGGGAATTGCTGGGCTCTGCCTTCAGGGAGGAGACCCTGACCAGCCTCCCTTGACCCCACTTAGGAAACAAGAGGACTAGCTGACATCTTCCTGGGAGAGGCAAGGCCACACTTTGAGAGTACAGATGGGGCGTGCGTTCTGCTGGTGATAAGAGGGTAAACTTAAGCAAGTCATTTGTGCTGCCTGAGCCTCTGTTGCCTCCTCTCTAACTGTGGGCTCAGGTATCAGTTTAGGATCATTACAGGATCAAAGGTGCGGGTGAAGGTGATTAAAAAATGTGTAAGTGCCACATAAAGCCCTGACAATGCAACATTGTTGGGGGAGGGAAGAGGATCCCAGAAATAACCCCCTCTCCCAACTACAGGGTTGCTGGCTTTGGGGCTCAATCACCAGCAGGTTCGTTTCCTTTACTCCAGTGTGTGCGTGTGTGCACCCGCTGTGTTTGGAGCAGAGACTAAATCCCGGAGGCAATTTGATGATGGTGGAACCAGCTCCGGTCCCTCTAAGGCTTGCTAGACTCGTCACCTGGGATGAGTCCCCCAACTTCACTGACAGCTCCAGGGCTTCAGGGGCGGAGGTGAGCTCCGTAGCTCCTGGCCCCAGTAAGCAATGGCTAACAATAGCTGCCACTTATTTAGGGTCACGTTGCCTAGCGCCTGAATTGATTATCGTATTCAATCCACACGGCAACCTGAAGAGGCGGGTACTATAGCATTGCCGGTAACAAAGAGGGAAAAACTGCCCGGGGGAGGTTGAGTGCGGGATCGCTCAGCCCGCTCTGGGGGTGGGGTCGGGATCTGTGCCCAGCGGAGTGCAGAGCCCGCGCCGTCGCGCTGCGGCGCGATCTCCCTCCCGGAGCCTCGGGAGGGGTCAGTGCGCGCCGCCTTGGGCGGGGAGCGATTCCTCGGAGCCACGGGGCGGGCGGCGGCCAGGGACCCGTCAGACCTCCGCAGCCGGTGGCGTCCCCGAGCTCGAGCACGTCCGCGCAGCCGCCCTGGGCTGGCGTCCCGGGATATCCGCCCCCCACCGGGCCCGCGAGCCTACGTTCCGCGGCTCCCCGCGCAACCGGAAGTGGCCGGGCCCTAGGCGGAGGGACCGGGCGGAGCGGAAGTCACTCCGTGAGGCAGTGGCGACAGCGAGAGGATGAACAACAAGTTCGACGCGTGAGTGGCGTGCGGCCGCCTCCCGGGGCCCCTTCCCCCAACCGTTCCCCGCACCCGTCCCCGCCGCGCCTGGCGGCGGCGCCCACTCCACAGCGCCGGGCTCCCTCCCGGGCGCGGGCTGCGGGCTGGAGCCCGCCCAGGCGGCCGGCGGGAAGGCGGGGTGCAAGGGTTCCGGGGACCCCAAGGCAGTCCGGACCGGGGGCGAGGCGCCGTTGACGGGAGAGGGGTGGTTGTGCCGCCCGGAAGGAGGTTTTCGGACGCCGCGCCCGGCGGGTGCGGGTTGCCAGCGGCGTGGAGGGGTAGGGGTGCTTCCTCAGCCGGCCGCTCTGAGTTTCCGAATCCAGCTTTCCTCCTCTGGCCTGGGCAGGTCGCCTCTCCCGAGTCGGCTTCTCCTCTGCACAGTGGGAAGGTCACAGCCCGTACCTAGAGTTGTGCAGATGCGCTGAGGTAACGTGGCTGCTGCGCTCGGCACCGTGGCTGCTCAGTTAAACGGAGTTCTCGTCGCCTTCCTGAGACTCCTTCCTGCTTCCTTTCTCCTCCCTCTCCTTTCCCCTCCCCACACTCTCAGTTTCTTGCCCTTCGGGTATATTTGCCCCGGCCCCTTCCGGACTTCTGTTTGTACCCTATCGGATCCCTAGTTCCAGCCACAAACTGGAGATGCAGAAAGGAAATGCAAAGTAATTTTCCATATTTCCCGGCAGCGATGGTACCTTTAGGAGATTATGTTCTTAGCTCTCCTTTCAGTAGCCTAGTGAATCCGATGCTCTTTCCGAAGACCTAGATTTCCAGTCCCAGACCCACCAGTTACCAGTTACTTTGACAGCAGGAAAGTTTCCCAGTCTCTGAGCCAGGGTTACCCAAGCCACTTCAGTGCCCTGCTGCCGCACAGGGGTGTTAGAAGGGTCAAATCAGATTCAGCTTTGCTTAAGGGTGTTTTGTAAATTGCTACATGGTGATGTATACATGCAAAGTGAAATTACTATTAGTTTAGATTGTGACCTGCAGCTGCTGATGGGGAGTTGTTTTTCCCCCCCAGTACAATGAGTGCTGATGTGCATATTCCGAGGTCATGGATTCCAGCACTCCAGACAGCTCCTCAAAAACATTTCTTGGTTGTGGGGAGAGGACTTATTTTATAAAATACTAGAGGCCCCATGCACGAAATTCATGGGCGGGGGGGGGGAAGGGTCCCTCAGCCCAGGCCCTCTCGCAGTCCCGGAGCCCTAGTGTGGGGGGTGGGTGGGTGGGGAATGTCCGACGCCACAGAGGCGGGAAGGGCTCCGCAGAAGTCCAGCGGAGCCTGGCTTCTGGCTGAGCTGTGATCCCCCTGTGGGAGCGCACTGACCACCAGGGGGCAGCTCCTGTGTTGAGGGTTTGACCCCTGGTGGTCAGTGCGCATCATAGTGACCGGTTGTTCCACCGTTTGGTCCATTGGCATATTAGCCTTTTATTATATAGGGTATTATATTGGATTTTTATTGATTTCAGAGAGGAAGAGAGAGAGAAACATCAATGACAAGAGAGAATCACTGATTGACTGCCTCCTGCACGATCAGGGATCAAGCCTGCAACCTGGGCAGATACCCTGACCAGGAATCTGGTTCATAGGTCGATGCTCAACCACTGAGTCACCGTGGCCAGGCAGGAGAGGACTCTTCTAGTAGTCTTTGGCAGAGCACTTCTGCAGCCAGCTGCTTAGCTGTATCCATCCCTATATTAACCCCTTCTCCATCATAAACCCTGCCACCCCTACTGCCAGATCTAAGACCTGCCTCAGTGGAGCTGTCTGCCAGTCCTGTACCCCTTCCTCCACTGAATTGAACAAATCAAAAGTTTATCCTTAGATACTTTAAGGATCATTTGGCATGGTCCTACCCATTGGAGGTCTGCAGTAAGTTAATTAAAGAATGTTAATAATGGCTTCTCAGGGCAGCTTGCTAGATACTTTTCATATATTATTTCTACTCCTAACAACCCTGCAAAGGGGATCTTGTTACCCCCTTCTACAGATAAAGAAAATGAGGTGCTTTGAGGTTAAGTAACTTTCCCACAACAGGAAGGGCCATATGATGGCTTTCAAACCCAGATTTCTTTAACCTTGGTTCAAGCATGCTTTGCTTGGAATAGCAAAATGAGAGATGCTGGGTGACTGTGTCCCTCTTCAACCAAGACTTAAGGCACGGGAACCCGGAGGATAGGGAATCCAGAGGATAGCGTGGAGGTTTGGAAACTGAGAAGGGAGGGAAATGGTTTGAGTCCCTGGAGTCTGCCCTAAGGAAGAGAGTTAGGAACTGTCTTGGGCCTAAGCAATAGAAAAACCCATGTTCTTAATCAGGAGACAAAAAACTGGCCATGACAATATAGCTGGGACAAGTACAAACAGTTATTAGGGGAAATCCAGAAGAGAGGTGCCTAGGCTCAGCCTCAAGAGAGATTAGGAAAGATTTCAAAGAAAAAGTGGTCCTCTTAGTCCTGAGGGACAGTGTAGGTAGGGGAAGAGGGTTCTCCAAGAAGAGACCACATAGTGAGCGTAACGGGTGAGGTCAGGGAACCGCAATAGGTTGATCACTACTACAGTGAAGGGAGTTTATTGTGTGTGTCCTCAGTCAGGTCCTTGGAGACAGAAACTCTTTAGTGTCTGATACCAACAATAGGTGCTCGGTAAATGTTGTGGGACTTGTGTGCTATACAGGCTCCTTTCGGAAAGGAAACCAAACCAACTCAAATTTCATAAGGGGAAGGGTATCATAGCACAGATAATGGTTTCCCAGAGGTCCAGGAAGGCCAAGCGAAGCCAGTGGAATGATAGCATTACAATTAAAGCCAATCTCTACTCTCTCTGCTCCATTCCCTTTTCCCAACTGGCTTTCTCTGCCTTTGCTCATTGTCTTTTTTTGTGTGGCTTTTCTTGTGTGGGACATTTATGGTACAGTGCATGGCCACCTGAGTATATTCTACAACTAGGGCTGTGAACTGGGCAAAGCAGGGACCCCAACACATGGCTAGCTCATGAATTCTAACATTTAATGAATGCTTTTTATGTGCTCTAGGCAGTGAAGATTCATTGGCAGAAATAAAAGGGGTGCTTTACAAAAGATTTTTGTGTCTGTGTAGGGTAATATCTGAGTTACAATTTGAGCATTTCCAGT
This sequence comes from Myotis lucifugus, assembly GCF_000147115.1. Classification (NCBI taxonomy): domain Eukaryota; kingdom Metazoa; phylum Chordata; class Mammalia; order Chiroptera; family Vespertilionidae; genus Myotis; species Myotis lucifugus. The sequence goes on from NW_005871051.1 coordinate 27,773,360, forward strand.
ACCTTTCGTGAGAGTTACCTAATTCCATTTGACTAGATAGTCATTAGGGGACAGAAAGGTGAATTCAGAGAAGATTCATGATAAGTAAGTGGTCCAGCTCTAGACTAAACAGCATTCTAATTATCTTTGTGAACTCACTTTCTGTTTATTTTTTTGTCTGAATCCAGTGAACATTAGCTGGACCTGAAAGCGTTAGGGTAGTTTCACTGCTCTTAAAGCGGCAGCTCCTAAAGTATATTTAATCATACTTATAGGCATGAAGTCATTTATTTCATTGTACTTTATCCTTCAGGGTGGGCAGCAAAGGGCAAGGGACAGTTGAGTGTTTTAAGCATGGAAATTAAATGGACTGTTTGCATTTAGAAAGATCATGCTGGTGGCTATGTGGAGGATGGATAGAGGGAGGATATAATTTGTGTTGGGAAACCATTTAGGAATTTATTGTAATCATTGAGATGATAAGAAGAGGGCCTGGACTAAAGCAGTAGCAGTTGGGAAGGATAGGAGAGATGGTCAGAACAAGAAGAATAGGTAGATAAGTTTTTTGTTTGTTTTGTTTTGTTAATCCTCACCTGAGGATATTTTTTCCATTGATTTTTTTAAGAGAGAGGGGGAGAGACACATCGATTGGTTGCCTCCCGCATGCATCTCCCAGGAGGCCAGGGAATCGAGCCTTCAACACAAGGTATTGAACCCTTGACCCTTCAGTCTGAGGTCTGATGCTCCAAACACGAAGCAAAACGGGCTTAGACAGGATAGGTAAATTTTAAAACTTCATTCGAAATGCCAAAGCAGTTACTTAATCCAGAAACTCTTCTGATTATTGACTCTTTATTTTTGGTCAAGAAAACAGTTCCTTAAACTGTTTACCTCTTGCTTCTTTGTGCAGCCTGTTATGAAACTGGAAAATGATGCTTTCTGGAATTCACACATTAGCTAATGGGCACTTCATTTTTGTTTAATCTTCCTAATTGACATTCTACATTTCCTTGCCCTTCTCTCATCTCATTGCTGGTATTTTGAGTGACTTTGGGCTTTTTCCATGGTAGTTCATTTGACCTGGTGGCTTTGTTAGGTAAGCAAGAATCAGTTCAGTCATGGGGTAACATTGTTTTGCCTTTCTACTTAGATTGAAAGATGATGACAGTGGTGACCATGATCAGAATGAAGAAAACAGCACACAGAAAGATGGTGAGAAGGAAAAAATGGAACGGGACAAAAGTCAGAGCAGCAGCAAGAGGAAGGTGAGTTGGGACTAGAAACTTGGTTATCTCATGGAATCTGTTTATCTGGAAGATACCAGGTTAACAATTGTACACTATTTTGTAATACCTGATTTTGTTCTTAAGAAAAAATTATTGAATCATTGGAGTTCATTTTGGGACTCAGAACTGTTCCCTTACCACAGGACCTTGAGAGAGAGGGGGAGAGACACATCGATTGGTTGCCTCCTGCACACATCTCCCAGGAGGCCAGGGAATCGAGCCTTCAACACAAGGTATTAAACCCTTGACCCTTCAGTCCGAGGTCTGATGCTCCAAACACGAAGCAAAATGGGCTTAGACAGGATAGGTTCCCTTACCACAGGGCCTTTACCACAGGACTGTTCCCTTACCACAGGGCCTTGCTTTTCAGCATTCTGCTAGCCTGAGGTAGGGGAGAATAACCCTGCCGTTAACAAGGCATTATTTGCTTCATAATCTGCTGCTGAGTATTTAAAATCCTATACATCCCTTGAAATTTTAGACTCTTTAGTCAGTAATAGTCTAAACTAAAATGACTTGGAAAAGAGAAAATTTAGAGAATAGAAATAGATGGATCAACTTCTTTATTGAAAAGCGATCATTAATTGCTTTATTCTGCAATATTGAGTACCCTCCAAATACAAGCATTTCAGGGCTGAGAGGACACAAAGGTCAATGAAACTATGGATCAAGGAGCTAACATTTAATAGTGGTGATAATAATAGTAGCTGACATTTATTGAGTACTTTTTAAAATATGTTTTTATTGATTTCAGACAGAGGGAAGGGAGAGGAAGAGAGATGGAAACATCAGTGAGAGAATCATTGATTGGCTGCCTCCTGGATTCTGGTTTCTGGTTTCCTTAGTCAGCTGACACACTGGGAATCAAGCCCGCAACCCGGGCATGTGTCCTGACTGGGACTCGAACCCTGATCTTGGTTCATAGGTTGACACTCAACCACTGAGCCACGCTGGCCGGGCTATTGAGTACTTCTTGTGTGTCAAGCACTGTGCTAAGCACTTTACATCTATTAAATTATTTTATCCTCTCAACACCCATATGAGATGATGATTACCCATTTTTCAGCTTAGTAGCTGAGGCACAAACAGGTTAAACAACTTGTCCTAGGTCACTAGCCAGTAAGTGATAGTGTCATAGAGGAAGTGGTGCTGGACCTGGGAATATGTAGAGATAATACACAAACATAAATACTTACGAAGTAGAAAGTTACAAAAGCTATAAGAACATAGGTAAAATGTTACAGGAATTTAGAATCCATTAACTACTACGGAAATTTACTGTGTAAGCAGAATCTTGAGCACATTGCAGGTAATTGAGCATGTCTCTTTTTTTTAATTTTTTAAAAAATATTTTTATTGAGTTCAGACAGGAATGGGGAGAGAGAGAGATAGAAACATCAATGACGAGAGAGAATCATTAATTGGCTGCCTCCTGGCAAGGCTCATTTATCTGGTGCTTGACTCTGTGGGCTGGGGCAAGTTCTGCACGCCCCCCACTGGGGACCAAGCCCACAACCTAGGCATGTACCCTGACTGGGAATCAAACCCGTGACCCTTCAGCCCCCAGGCCGGCACTCTAGCCACTGAGCCAAACCAGCTAGGCCCTAGGTAGGGGAGAATAACCTAGCTGCTAGGGTGAGCATGTATCCTTTTTAAATTGGGGAGTTAGTAAGGGGTAATGCTATAAAATGTTTTCTCAGTCTCAGAGCATGTGATAAATGGCCAGGACTAACACACCTTTAATATACAGGCTGTTGTCCCGGGACCAGCAGAGCATCCCTTGCAGTACAACTACACTTTCTGGTACTCCAGGAGAACCCCCGGCCGACCCACCAGCTCACAGAGCTATGAACAGAATATCAAACAGATTGGCACCTTTGCTTCTGTGAGTACTTAGTGAGCCTCAGTAGTAAATTCATGCCTGTATTTGTATCATCATGTTTGTTTATCCTCCTGGTAACCTCTAGGATTCTGGTTTCCTTAGTCAGCTGACCTGAGTCTCTGAGGTCAGATTTGTTCATTCTTAGGTTTCTCATTAGATATCCATAGGTAATTAGTGTGTAATTGTGGAATTGATCAGAAAGGGACAATACAAAAATACAGGTTTGTTTAAGTAGATATTTAGTGAGTCCTTACTATGTGCAAAGTGTCCAGGGGTGGGTGGAGATATAATTTTTTAAAAATTATTTTAGAGAGGAAGGGAGAGGAGGAGAGACACATCAATTGGCTGCCTCCCGTACACACCCTCACTAGGAATCGAACCCAAGACCCTTTGGTGCATGGAAGAATGCTCCAACCAACTGAGCCATGCCAGCCAGGGCGAAAATTTTATAGTACATGGTATCTGTTCTCATGAAGCTTGATGGTTAAATCAAGAGTAAAGTTCAAAAGTTTCCTTTGTATTTAAGAACCTTTCATTAGGGTTTTGGATCTGTTTGTGATTATGTATAAAATAGCATATTTTTCCTGTCTTCAGAAAGAAAAGGAAGTCTCTAATAATTGTTTTTGTGGATGTTGTCAGAACAGGGAGCCCAGGCACTGTCTTATCACCCTCATAGGTAGCTAGGTTTGTGTTCCCTAAGAAGCTGTCTTGTTCAACACAGATTATGTTCTTCCTATGTGCTATACATTCTATCTCTGGGCACAATCAAATGCAGGGTTTGTTATTTTCTTGAAATTATTGGGGTATCTGCCCTGTTTAAAATGCAGACACTGGAAAAGGAAACTTTAATAGGCAGTAAATGTTACAGTAAAGTAATAAGGAGGAAAGACACCGTAATAGCCACTTTATGTAACTTCCTTTGATCCTTATGATAGCCTTTTGAGGTCAGTGATGTTATCCATATTTTACAAATGAGAAAAGTGAAACTTGGGTTAAGTATCTGATCTAAAGTCAAGTCAGTTGTAATTTACTTGACTAAGTGGAGGAACCAGTGTTGAAACTCAGGTTTGGCAGGTTATAAAAGCCCCATTCCAAAGCCCATATTCTTTCACCTTTCCAATATACCAGAATGCATGACATGAGGCTCCAGTTTTTTAAATGTTTGCGTCGTACTAGACAAGCTACATTTATTGATCCGTTTATTATTGATCAGATATACTACACATATAACTGGTAATCAGGTCACCCCATTACTATACTGAATTGATATATGCTCCCTTAACACTGGTAAATTTAGGCTCTTTTGAAATATTAAAAATAGCTTGTGCACTGGTGCATATTTGGTTCAAGAAATGTTTGTTGAATGAATTCAAGGGATTAGTAGGGTTCTAAAATGAATTAATTCCTTTGCCATTAGGGAAATAAGACATAGCTAGGAATTCTAATACAGGGAGACAGAAGTGCTGTTGGGAAGCACAAGGAGGGTCCACTTACACTGTTTTTTCAAATGACCCGGGCAGCTCAAACCCATGTTGTTCAGGGGTCCTAATTGTAGTCCTATCATTTCTGAATCTATCACAAAAGTTTTATTACCTGTTATATGGGAATGGAATAACCTTACAGGTAAAATAGCAGCCTTTATTTATGAACATCTGGTTGAGCATTTGGAGGATCAAAGAAGACACTGAACTGGGGAGTAAGTTTTCATTCAGGATTCTGTTCAGTTATTTTGTAGTAGTTACAAATATATGTAGCACTTTTGTTTCCCTCTTAAAGAAAGCATATGTGGAGTTATCCAGCTTGTGAAAGGAGGGTTTTGTTTCCTCTTTTGGCATATATGTTAAGTTGAATAGAGTTGGTCATGAGCATCATCTGGGGTTCATGCTTCTTTAGTACTCACTGGATGTGTGACAGTGTTTGAAGTCAGCTGTCATGTAATTCAAGGCATTAAGAAAAGCCTCACGATATTAAATCCTCACAGAGAAATAATTGCATTGTGAAATCTTTTATTAAATCCAAAGCAGTATTTCCCATTTGTCTTTAATCCTAGTATTTAACTAGTAAAAGTTCTTGAAATCAGGTGACTAAGAAGGCAGTGTTTTAAAATGGGAAGGGCATTGGACTTGGGAGTGGCAAGGCTCATTTATCTGGTGCTTGACTCTATGGGCTGGGGCAAGTTCTGAAGCCATTTTCTCAACTATAAAATGAATAAAGTAAGGTAGTTCTGAGGTCTTTTCTGCACCTCATATTCTGAGTCTGAACACTTCTTTTATTTTTTTGTTTCTTTTTTTTTAATTGATTTTTTACAGAGAGGAAGGGAGAGGGATAGAGAGTTAGAAATATTGATGGGAGAGAAACGTCGATCAGCTGCCTCCTGCACACCCCCTACTGGGGATGTGCCCGCAACCAAGGTACATGCCCTTGACCGGAATCGAACCTGGGACCCTTCAGTCCACAGGCCGACGCTCTATCCACTGAGCCAAACCGGTTAGGGCTATTTTTTTGTTTCAATGAAGAGTTTCAGAAATCAAAATTGCCTAAAGAGAAGGAAAAACGTCTTTTAAAGTTTAATACTATTTCTTGAGCTGTCTACTTCATCTCTCATAGTTTAGATATAAGATTGCGACTGTAGATTGTAGAGAACCAAGATGGCGGCATAAGGTATATACCTGTACGTGCTGCCTCCCACAACCACACCAAAACTACAACTAAAAGACAAAGCAGCTATCATCCAGAACCCCGGGAAAGCTGGCTGAGTGGAAGTTCTACAACTAGAAAGAAAGAAAAAAGCGCATTGAGACTGGGTAGGAGGTGCGGAGGCGCCAAGAGCAGAGGTTCGGAGGCGTGCGAAACAGGCTGGCAATTGGGTGCGCTGTTTTTTTCAATTGGAAGGGAGCTACAAGCTCCCGACTGCTCTGAACTCCAGTTTCTGGCGAGACTCTGGGGACCCAGACTCCTAAGGGGAGAAACTGGACTGTCTGGCATCGGGTCGGAAAGCGAGGGTGGCTTTCTCGCAGAGGTGCTCACAGGGATCATTGTTACTGCATGGGGGCGCGGGACACGGAGACCCGGAGACATGAAGACAGCTGACTGGCAGCCATCGCTGTTTGCTCCACCCTGGTGATTCCCTGAGACCCCGCTCCACCCAATTTACAACCCCACCCAAGCTGTGCGCAGAGGCTTTTGCATATGAATGGCCTGTCCTTTCGCAGCCTAACCTAACAAACTGCAGCTGGGTCAGAGAGCTCCAAAACTTTCAAACCCCAAACAAAGAGGAGAAATCTGCAGATCTCGCTGTAGCTACTGCTGGGTGGCCTCTTTGCACCTCCTTGGAGATCCAGGAGCCAGTGTACCCAGTGGTCAGATACCAGATTTTAACTCCTCACATCCATAAGTGACACACTCAAGAGGCAGACTCAGTGAGCACCAAAGCCCCACTGAAGCAAGTCCTGCCCCATAAGGGTGTCTCCAGCACAGCAGTTCTTCCACTGTAGACACAGCGGGTCCTCACAGTCAATTGTCCTGGAGGTCAATTCCTCCCAGTGATACCAACAGCAATCAAGGCTTAACTACAACAAGACTGTGCACCCAGCCCACAAAGGAGTGCACCAAGAGTGTCCACCTCAGGTGATTGGGGAGGCTGAGCCACTGGGCCCTATAGGACACCTACCACACAAAGCCACTCTATCAACACAGGGAAGCAGCCAAAATGCGGAGACAAAGAAACATGTCACAAATGAAAGAAATGGAGGAAAGCAAACTCCTGGATATAGAGTTCAAAACCACAGTTATAAGGTTACTCAAGAATCTTCTAGAAACCTCCGAGGAACTTAGTGAGACCTCCGAGGAACTTAATGAGAATGCCAAAAAAAATGGAAAAGGACCAGTCAGAAATTAAGCATACACTGTCTGAAATAAAGAATAATATACAGAAATTCAACAGTAGACTAGAGGATCCCAAGAATCAAATCAAAGATTTGAAATACGAGGAAGCAAAAAACACCCATCCGGAAAAGCAAAATGAAAAAAGAATCCAAAAATATCAAGATAGTGTAAGGAGCCTCTGGGACAACTTCAAACGTACCAACATCCGAATTATGGGGGTGCCAGAAGAAGAGAGAGAGCAAGATATTGAAAACCTATTTGAAGAAATAATGAAGGAAAACTTCCCCTACCTGGTGAAAGAAATAGACTTACAAGTCCAGGAAGCACAGAGAACCCCAAACAAGAGGAATCCAAAGAGGACCACACCAAGACACATCATAATTAAAATGCCAAGGGCAAAAGACAAAGAGAGAATCTTAAAAGCAGCAAGAGAAAAACAGTTAGTTACCTACAAGGGAGTACCCATACGACTGTCAGCTGATTTCTCAACAGAAACTTTGCAGGCCAGAAGGGAGTGGCAAGAAATATTCAAAGTGGTGAATAGCAAGAACCTACAACCAAGATTACTCTACCCAGCAAAGCTATTTAGAATTGAAGGTCAGATAAAGAGCTTCACAGACAAAAAGAAGCTAAAGGAGTTCATCACCACCAAACCAGGATTATATGAAATGCTGAAGGGTATTCTTTAAGAAGAGGAAGAAGAAGAAAAAGGTAAAGATAAAAATTATGAACAACAAAGTGACAACAAATACATATCTATCAACAAGTGAATCTAAAAAGTCAATTAAAAAATCTGATGAACAGAATAAACTGGTGAATATAATAGAAGCAGGGGCATAGAAAGGGAGTGGACTGACAATTCTTGGGGGCAAGGGCGTGTGAAGGGTCCGGGAAGAGATTGGACAAAAATCTTCCACCTATGGATGAGGACAGTGGCGGGGGGTAAGGACATGGGGTGGGGTGGGAACCAGGTAGAGGGGAGCTGTGGGGGGAAAAAGGAGGAACATCTGTAATAATCTGAACAATAAAGATTTATTTTAAAGAAAAGAAAAAAAGATTGTGACTGTACAATTGTATAGTCTGGCTATAAGATTGGAGAAGGCCAAACCATTAATGAAGCAATGCTTGATTGAGGAATTGGGGATGGTTTGTGTACCTTTCTACCCCACAGCTCCTCTCTAATTCCTAATTTACAGTGAGCCACAGTTTCTACTTGGTGTACTTTATTTCTTCCCACTGTGTTCAGGTTGAAAAGATAATTGCTCATTGTATACATTTGACCATTTACTATCCCTTATACAGTTAAGCATAGCAGTTGCTGAGATGAGAGACTGCACAAAAGTCCTACAAATGGCACTCATTCCTGACTTCTTTGTAACATGAGACACTGCCTATGTTCCTGTTCTTAGAGGACTGAAGGGACAGCTGTTGCACACAGTGTAAGGTCTCTTAGTTGCTAACCAGTTCTAGAAATATGACTTGAATCTCTGTGTACTCAGTATCCATTTTCAGCTACACAATTCTGGTGTCTTGCTCTGTGTCTGTTTAGAGCCTCCTGGGCAATGTGTTGGCAAATACCAATTGTTTCTCTCCAGACTATTCTACATCTTCTCTTTCCTCCTAAAGTGTGCCTCTTCACTGGCCAGTACTTTGTAGGTGTCCTCTGTGAGACAGAGAGGTAGGGAAGTAATGTCGCAAGGCACCACTGAGAGAACAGGAAGGACTAGCATGATGAGTATAAATAAGTCTGCAATTGCTAGAGAAGGGTGTCTGCTTTTCTAACAGGACTTTGAAGGAGAGGCAAAGAGAAACATAAATGTTCTAGTAAGAAGAGGGACTTAAAGAGAACAGACTGAAGGTTGTCAGAGGAGCAAGGGGTTGGGGGATTGGGTGAAAAAGTTGAAGGGATTAAGAGGTACTAATTGGTAGTTAGAAAATAGTCATGGCAATGTAAAGTACGGCATAGGGAATATAGTTAATAATATTGTAATAACTGTGTAAGGTGCCAGGTGGGTACAGGAAATATTGGGAGAATACTTGATAAATATGTGATTATCTAATCACTATGCTGTATACCTTAAACTAATACAAAATAATATCGAATGTAAACTGTAATTGGAATATATATATATATATATATATATATATATATATATATATATATAAAGAAGAGGGACTTAAACCCTAAATATTAGAGGCTAAGTCCTGCTTGGTTTTGGACTGTCCTGGCCTAAGAAAGGCACCATGATGCAGCATAGTGCATGTGGTTGATTTTATCACTGTGCTTAGTAACTAAATAGAACTAAAATGTATTTCACTGTAGCTCATGCTGTATTTGAGTAAACAGTCTTTGATCAAGAGGGTGTTTAGGCCCGGCTGGTGTGGCCCAGTGGTTGAGCATCAACCTATGAACCAGGAGGTCACGGTTCGATTCCTGGTCAGGGCACATGCCCAGGTTGCGGGCTTGATCCCCAGTGTGGGGTGTGCAGGAGGCAGCCTATCCATAATTTTCTCTCATCATCGACGTTTCTCTTTCTCTGTCTTTCTCCCTTCCTCTCTGAAATTAATAAAAATATTTTTTTTTTAAAGAGGATATTTGGTCCTAAAAAATGCATTCAGACTGAGGTTATGTGGCACTTAATATACCTTAGAACTAAAGGGTTTCCATTATGTAAAACAAGGTCCTCCTCACAGCATGTCGTGGTTATCCTGTGGCCTCTGCAGGAGGATGCATATTGACTGGTGTGACTTCACCAGCCAAGGTTCCTGGCTGAGGCCTTAGAGTTTTTCTTGTATCAACAATATTACATTTTCCTTTTATCCAGCTATACCATATGCTTTCATCTAATATGCCTTTCCTCCCACACAGTCCTCCAAATGAAAATGTGTATCCTTCCAAAGTATAGCCTGTAACAGTGTGTCTTCCCTGTTTATGCTTTTCTCTTAGATAAGTCTTGCATTCAGGCAAAGAAAAAGAAAAGTCACACCTTCTGTACTCTGGGGCCCTCTCTTCACAGGTGGAGCAATTCTGGAGGTTTTACAGCCACATGGTACGTCCTGGGGACCTGACAGGCCACAGTGACTTCCATCTCTTCAAAGAAGGAATTAAACCCATGTGGGAGGTGAGGACTAAGGGCCTCAGCAAGTTGAGGGTTTTTTGTGGGGGGGGGGGGGGGCGGATGGGGGGAGACGGGGAGGCTAGCCCTGTCAAGGTTAAAAAGTACTTTAAAGCCTTCTTTCAAAACTGCATTACTGTTTGGTACATCCTTAAGAGCTGGGACCTCCAGGAAAAGATACTAGTGCCATTGCTTGTCTGGATGGGTTGGTGCTGGGTGGTTTTGAAAGATTGTTTCATCACTAAAATGGTATGTAACAACATTAAAGGATAGATTTCATTTTTAAAACTTATTTTAAATATATATTTTTATTGATTTCAGAGCGGAAGGAAGAGGGAGAGAGATAGAAATATCTATGATGAGAGAATCATTGATCGGCTGCCTCCTGCATACCCCACACTGGGAATCAAGCCTGCAACCCAGGCATGTGCCCCGACTGGGAATCAAACCACGACCTCCTGGTTCATAGGTCGACCCTCAACCACTGGGCCACATGGCTGGGCTGTTTTTTTTCCCTTATTCCTGTAGAATTGGCTGTGTGTATAGTATATTACTATAATATACTTATGATTAAAGTGGGTAAAAAATAAGCTTACAGGCACTAATTGGAGACCCAGAGCTGATCTCTTTGCTTTGCTGAAATCCATCTTTTATTCTGATACCATGGCATTTTTCTAGAAGACAAATGTGATCACACCTTCCCTCCCACCCACCCACCCACAAAATTACAAATGTTATGCAGCTCGCTGTTGCTCACATGATCTTGCAGCTAGTTTACCTTTCAGGCCTCGTCTCCCATCATCTCCACATCTTCCCTTTGGTGCTGCTGGACCTTCCTTTGACTCTCCCCATCTCACACTCGAGTCTGCACAGATTCATGCTCTTCCCAGTGCCTTCAGCCTCTTCACCTGCTCTACCTGGCTGACTCCTGTGTCCCTCAAGACCCAGCTTAAATGTTTCCTCTTCTTGAGTATTTTCTGGAGGTCTCATTCTTTTTTTTTAATCTTTTTGGAGGTCTCATTCTTTAATTTACTGTGCATACCTCTGATACAGCAGCTCTCAACAGACTATCCTGCTGTAATTAATGTTCTTGTCTGTCTCCTCAACTAGACTGGGTCTGGGAGAGACTGTGGCTTCCTATTTGTGTATTTGGGACATGAGGACACCTGGTAAACTCTTAACAAAGTGAGGAATGAAAATAATTAAAGTGAGGCATGATCTGTGTTTGAGATCTGACATTTTATTTTGATTACTAAAGTAGTTTCAAAAAAGGATTTTTCTTTTTTTTTAATCCTCACCTGAGAATATGTTTATTGATTTTAGAGAGGAAGGGTGGGAGAGAGAGAAACATCGATGTGAAAAAGTAACATTGATTGGTTGCCTCCTGTGCATGCCCCAACCGGGGATCAAACCTATAACCTAGGTATGTGTCCTGACTGGGAATTGAACCTGCAATCTTTTGGTGTACGGGGCGATGCTCCAGCCAACTGAGCCACCTGGCCAGGGCAGAATTCTTTTTTTTTTTTTTTTTTTTTTTTTTACTTTATTGATTTTTTACAGAGAGGAAGGGAGAGGGATAGAGAGTTAGAAACATCGATGAGAGAGAAACATCGATCAGCTGCCCCCTGCACTCTCCCCACTGGGGATGTGCCCACAGCCAATGTACATGCCCTTGACCGGAATCGAACCCGGGACCCTTGAGTCCGCAGGCCGACGCTCTATCCACTGAACCAAACCGGCCAGGTCCAGAATTCTTTTTAAATCTTATGTTCAGCCACTTTTTGTAATGGCTTGTATAAGGATCCCCACCTTGTTTTTCTTTGTTTTCTGTCTCTTCCTACCATTTTTCCTATAAAGTTGAATAATTGGAAAGTGATAAGACCTTTTAGTGTTCATGCAAAGGAAAAAGGAGTTGTGAAACCATATTTTAACTTTAATGCTTTCTGTCTTTTTATAGGATGATGCAAATAAAAATGGTGGCAAGTGGATTATTCGGCTGCGGAAGGGCTTGGCATCGCGTTGCTGGGAGAATCTCATCCTGGCCATGTTGGGGGAACAGTTCATGGTTGGGGAGGAGATCTGTGGGGCTGTAGTCTCTGTCCGGTTTCAGGTAAGCTTCCTGCGGGCAGGTCTGGTTTCATGTGTTGCCTTTGCTCTCCTCACTGCCTCTGGTTTGCTTTGATGAGTCCCTCTGTTCCTCCTGTAGGAGGACATTATTTCAATATGGAATAAGACTGCCAGCGACCAAGCAACCACAGCCCGAATCCGGGATACGCTTCGGCGAGTGCTTAATCTACCTCCCAACACCATTATGGAATACAAAACCCACACCGACAGCATCAAGTACGTGTTGGGGGGGTTTGGGGGTGCATATCCCTAACCTTAGCAGAAGTAGGTTCTTAGTTGGGTCCGGAGGAATACGGTCATACAGGAGACTGACTTGTGGAAAAAGTACAGAGCAGTCTTCCCCTCTAATGCTTCTGGCCACTTGTAGCAGCTCTTTGCTGGTGAGGCTCCCTGCTTACCTCACTGTACCAGAGAGAGCCCCTCTGCAGAATCCCAGTTGCAGTGCCTGGGCTTGCTTTATTTCCATGGGCTGTCTTGTCTTTCATTGGCTAACCACTGTCTTAAAATGAAAGACAAAGTGCTCTCCTTTTTCTTGCTTGTTTTTAAAGATAATTTCACTGAACAAGAAGGTCCTCCCTGTCCACTCCAACCCCTACTTTTGCATGTCTTTTTAACCTGTTAGCTTCAGTCTGTTTCTTTGTCCTGGGAAATTAACGTCTTATCAGGAATGTGACTCCCATTTCCTTGTGTGTAGAGCTGAAATCCTAGAGGAAGCAGATGGAGTGTTTGTGAGAGTAGAATCTAAGAGAAGCATGAATGCCAACAGGAAATAAGCTTTGCTTTGCCCTCTTCCTAGGACTTAGGGGAATGGAGCCAGACATCCTCACAGAATCACTGGTTACGGTTGCTCCTTCAGTGATTGAGTGTCAGGAATAAGTTCAGGTTACTATGATGAATTTGTGGGAGTGGCTGTTAGATTTTCTCAAAACTGGACGGAGAGCTAGCCAACTAGGAGTCGGGACTTTTAGGGTTAGTTCTCTCCTTTGACTCCAGCATCATTGTGTGCCTTTGGCAAGTCTCTGCCACTCTGCTTCAGTTCCCCCGTCTGTAAAATGGGGGGTAATGATAACTTTCCTAAGGGGGTTGTTGGGAGGCTGATTGAATCTTGGTAATGGAAGGTCCTCAGATGGAGACGGCTCTTACAGGGCCAAGTATTATTGTTGCTGTCATCATCATCATCATTAGAAATGATATCATCATAATGTTATTCTTATTAAAGACCATAATGAGCCCAGTGATGGTGTTCAGCAGACAGACCACTTTAGGAGTCTTTTTCCCATGCAGTCACAGATAATGTTGTGGGTGGAGTTAGCTAAAACTAGCTAAGGGCCAGTTTTTAACTGGGAACACTGCCATAGGAGTTTGTTCATAATCGAATGGCTGCTTATGACTCATTGAAGCAGCCAGGAGTTATTAGCTGGCCATTGCCCTGGTTGCTTGACTTAGCAGTCCTGTGTTAGCATTGTTTTTCTCTAAGCACATTTTCCCTATTCTTTGTTCTGGGGTAGAAGTAGTTTCTGCCCTCCAGCTAGACTCAGTCCAGGCTGGAGAGGTGCACACCTACTTTTTCTAGGACTCTTACATTCAAGATTTCTAAAACACCCCCCATTTCCCCCAAAAGCAAGCTTTTCACCTGGATAGGAAAGGGAAAGAGGTATTTTTCAACTTTCCCCTCTCCACTGTTCTACCTTGCTAATGCCCTGAGGCAGTTTTTCCTGACTTATAGAACTGTATTCAAGTCCTTACAGAGTCTAGGAGAGCCTGTGGGCTTTTTGCCTTAGACTACTGCTCACTGCTTTATCCAGAGGTCTGCCTAGTACTCCAGCCTACAGCTACAGGGACCAGAAAACCCTCCTTGACACCCAGATGCTACTTTCCCTGCGTCTCCCTCTCTTTCCTCTCCCAATGTGCCAACCTTTTGCACTTCCACTAGAATGCCAGGCAGGCTGGGCCCCCAAAGGCTCCTTTTTCAAAACCTCTGGAAGCCGCGGTTGAATGTGCCATGACCTTCTCCCTCTCTGGATGGCACCATCATTGAAGCTGGCATCATCGGAGTCTCTTGTTCTGTTGGCGTGCTACCTGGAAGATTCTTCTGTCCTGGACAAGAGGAATTGGAAGAGCATTTTATGTTTTAAGAACAGGCTGACACACAGCAGCTACTACAACAGCTGAGATCACTTAATAAATGGTGCTAAACTAGCTTGTCTCATGCTCTTGCTCTTTATGGTGCATCAAAGAAGTGGCTTTTCAGACTGACTGTCACCATATTAAGGAACGGCACAGACTTCTCCATGGAGGGCCATTGGGGGAATGCAGCCTCATTTCCATAAGCCCATTGTACAGTGTCATGTGGTATTTGTTCTACTTCTCCTGAGGTCTGACATAATGAGGAGACATCTAGCTCTCAACATGAGACCCATTTTCTGGTACTTGAATTTCAGTCTCCATCTAGTCACGCTGATTAATAAGAACAGTGATTTCTGATGTAGAATTCAGCTTGAAAGTCCTTAAGGTTGGAAAGGGGGGGGATCCTCGGCCTTTGCTTTGCTGACGTCATTTGCCTTTACTTCAAAGAAATCTCTTGCTTGGAGGTAAATTCCTGCTTCCATCTGTGTGTGGCTGTACATATATAGCTTCCTTGCTTGGTGTTAATGGGGTTTTCTCACTGCCAGGGCTGCCCAAGCCACAAGCTCTTTGCCAGTCTCTCCCTTCCGCTTTCCCTTCAGGGCCAGGTCATCCTCCTCTTTGGGCTCACTCTGCTTGCAAGGTCTCAATGTTCTAGCCCTTCCCATTCTCCCAGGGTAACTGTGCCTTAGAATCTGAGGAGGGGAAGCATCTTCATCCTCCGTGAGTTTGCTCCTTAGGGTATCTGACTGCAGCACGTGCCAGCCCCTCACATGCTTTGTGGCTTGGCTTGTGTAACCTGCAGCTTGGCCTGCAGGCCCTAACCTGCATGTACAATTGCAGCAGGCCTCATGTTACTTCAGGCTTTCTTGGGAGCTACACCAAAACCAAAAATAAACATTTTTGCAGACACTGGGTCAGGTTGCCTGATAGTATCTGTGAAGGTGGCTATGGGCGTAATGTGGAAGTTTCCAAAGTGGCTGTTCCATTCTGGCAGCGACACCCTATGCTTGTACCATCCTGACTGACCACCAGTCTCCACGTGGCCTGTGATCCCACAAAACACACATTGGGACAGCACCCTGGGCTCAACTTTCTGGAGGTGTTTGTGTCATTGCTTCTTTGTTTATTGCAAATACAAAATTGGTTGAAGTCTCTAGAAAATGGTATGTGGAAATGCCTAGTCTCTGTTTTCAGCATTTGTCAAAGAGTTACCTCTTAAGGCCTTTTCCCTCTTGCCTTCTGCTATTATGTTACATGTATTGACCTTAATTTCAGCTAATATAATTGGTCCAGGGGATGAGCTTGACATCACCTTCCTAAGTTGATCAGAAAGCACCAAATTGACCTTGAGCCCCCTCTGATCCTTGTCACATGTGAACAGAAGTCAGAACTGGTCTGCTTTGCTCCCTTCCTGTGCCTCTCACAGGTATGGCTTTGCTTGAGCCAAGGAACAGCAGCTCCTGGGACTTGAGAATTTAAGAGAAAATGAAGGAAAAAGGTATTCTGGAGAATACTCCCAAGTGTTCTGGTGGGACTTTTTGTAGGAGTAAATTTCTCAGTGGCCTAGATTTCTCAGTCAAATATACCTCCACCTTGCTGTGTTTCCAATGTCCTTTTTCAACTGTTTGGTTTTCCAGCCTGCCCCTAATCACACTGCTTGTGGCCTTTTCCTGCTGCGCTCCTAGGTGAGCTGAGAGGCACACACTGCTGCTCACATCACCAGAGCTGCCTTGCTACAGAGGGGACGCCTGTCTGCTGCCTCCTACCCTTGTGTTGCCAATAGTAGGTCCCACTGAGAAACGGGAAACTTGTTAGATGGAGTGTTCGCTTCAGGTGCATGGCTCCTAATGAGGCCAATCGCAGTTAAGGTTTTATAGGTTTGGGTCCTCACTGTGTCCTCCATTTTGAGAAGAAATCTAAGACAGACTTGCAACCCAGAATCGTGGGACCCTCAGGATAAAACTGGGCACAGTCTTTTGTGAGGAAATAACTTTTGGAATAGTGCCATTGAATCCCTTTGTGCATCTGGCCCGGATGGAAGAGGGGAAGACAGGGCCAGCTTCACTCAGTGGGCCACAGTGTTGGGAAAAGTGACCAGACCTCTCTGCAGAGAAAGTTGAGGGTAGGTGACTTTATTTCTTTATTCTAGAGGAGAAATGGGTCAAATCATGGGGAATTTCTTTAAACTTGTTTAGATTTCATTATACTTAAACATGGAACTTTGTAGGCAGCAACCAAATATCCCTTGTGTTGTGGCTAAATCAGCCCAGTAGCACTGGATCAAACCGGTGTTAACTGCTGGCCTGCCTTATGAAAGGTACTCCTTACTGATGTTCAAAGTAAAGAAAGCCCAGACTAGCAGGAGGCAGAGCTTGTCCATGAGTATTGAGGGCCAGCTGAGTGCAAGACTATGAACAGGCTTTAGGGGGTGGGAGGGTGGGACACATTCGGAGTTACACAGAAATGGACCTCTGCTCTCAGTTTGCTTTCTGGTAAGTGAGCTGAAACAAGAGTGGTCTTTAAAGGACTCTTTTGACTCTGTCATTTGAAATTGTTCAGAATTCTCTGTAGGCTATATTAATCTCAGTTATTCTTTTAGAAGCTTCATTCATATGACACTTAACATTTACTAGTAACTTCTTCTTTTTACCTTTAAAAGAAGCAAGTTTTAATATTACCAGTATGATTGGAATGTCATATGGAAAAGAGCTAGAATGTTCGCACCTAGCTTTAGGCAGGTGATTTGTTGGCCTACATTGTACCAGTGAATATGACCAACTAATTTATTTTCACTGTATCCATGTGAGGAAAATTCTTCACCCAGATTCCTCATGTTGAGGTTTAATATGTGAGGAAGATATTTCTGAAGAAAATGGGAGGCCAGTTTAATACCAGAATGGGTTAGTGTAGGTTTTTGAAGAGAACTCTGTTTGGACTAGTGTAGGCCTTTCTGGAAACAAAAGGATACAGGAGATGAAGCTTCAACACAACCATGTAATTTCTCTGGACATTTATGTCGCTTAAGATAGAATTTAAATCTCAATGTTAAAATGAGAGAGGGGTTCCTGGGTCATTGCCCAAGCATCAGATTTTGCTTTGCCCTTGTCTTAATTTGGAATGAAGTGAAAGGGCCTTCTGATGTCACGCCTGGACTCACAGAGTTCGTCATCGCGTTCCCGTCACCAGCATGGGCTGTGAAACAGAGTTCTTGATGTGGAAATTGTTTGTGAACTAACAGAGACTGGCACACTTGTTTGGTGGTTTTATACTTTCTTCAGTTACCATGTATTTGTAATTTTGGTAATACTCTCTGAAGAAACCATTAACTGCACATCAACTTCTTATTTTAAGAGGTAGATCATGAACTTACAAATGCTCCTGTTCAAAAGGGAAATACTGATGAAACATGTATAAGTATCACCTAGAAGAGTGAATTTGTTGTGCCAAGTCTCTGTATTTAATCTCTCTCTATTTAAAAAAGAAGAAAAGCTACCTTTAGAAGGTCTGGTAAAAATTATATTTTAGTGGCCATAATCTAAGCCTGTAGTAAGTGACACAATATGTTGTCATCCTGGGTATTGTCATCCCTTTAAACCAAGGATGAATAATTGACAAAAAGGAATTTTAGATTTAAAAGCCTCAAATAACTCTCTATATATATATAATTCCCAGGGGACTTAACAGACATTCTGTCCTAGTGGGGCTGAGAAGTGGCTGGGGCAAAAGTTAGGACATCACTTCCTCAGAAAACGAGGTGGTAGGGCTTTCGGGTGCATAGGGACTCGGTTTCTCCTGTTTTTCAGCCAGCAGTTGCCAAGGGCTCTTTGTTGAGCACACTCTGAGAGACTGTGTACCCCTTGGTCACATTCTTAGCCCTCCTAACCCGTTTCTGAGTTAATCAGTGTGGAAGTCATGAGCATTGTTCCTGGAAATGTTGACCTGTGACCTGCACAGCTTAAATTTTTCTTTCTTACACAGCTTAAATTTTAAGAGACTTACATGGGTATATTCTGAAACAACCTGGTACAAATTTGGGGTCTGAAGTTAGAAGGGTCAGAAGGTTGGAAATGTGAAAACAGAGAGGTAGTTTCCCCATTGCATCTTTAGACACCATAATGCTGTCGGGTCCCTGCCATTAACCTCAAGGTGAGGCCCGATAAGAAAGTTCCTGCCACCTGTCCTCACCTCCCACTGCTGCCCTTGCTCCAGAAAATCGGGGGTGTCTTCTGTGATGGTTGAGCTTAGCTCTGACCTCATTGGCCTCCCCGGTGGACTTGTTGAAGGAGTGGATACAAAGCCTCGCAGGAATAGTGAGGGCCAGTCTTCACCAGTGGAGCCTCCAGCTGTCCCTAAAGGCACTGGCATTACTGTGAATCTGAGGGAAAGTCCAGGTAGGAACGCTCATTGCTATGCTTCCAGGTATTGTGGGCTGCACTCGACCTTGAGGATATCTGGAATGGGATGTGGGGTTATGTGTCTGTTCTCTCTGTTAAAAAGCTTTTGATCTGAATGTGCTATTATGTTTTTTGTCTCTGGTTTGCCAGGGCCTGGGAGGAGTTTCATGGCCTGGTGAACAGCAGCGGCCGCTGATCGGACGCTCCCCTCTGTCTCTCATACTCAGGGTAGGGCCTTGTCAATCTTCTCTGTAACCTTTTGACATACCTCTCAGCCATAGGATCCCTCTTTCCCAGGGGTTGTGCCCTCCCCACTTGCCCCAGCCTTGTTCTGCCAGCATGGAGTCAGCTCCAAATCAGCTCCAGCCTCTCTGACTGATTGTCAGTCTCAACACTGGGTCCAGACATGTCTCGGGGTGAACCCTGGGCAGGCCACTTAACCTCACTGTACCTCCGTTTCTCACTTGGAAAGTGAGGTTTCACTGACTGACATCTCTCAGATCTCTTCTGATGACAGCATTTCATGATTATAAATGTGCCACAAGTCCTTTTTCTTTTGCTCAGATGTGGCCATTTTAAACCATCTGACAGTGTCCTGTGACTTACATGGAGTAGGTAAGAGGTATGTCTCTTGCCTGCTGGCGGTGTTTGTCAGTTGTGAGGAGCCAGTGGTAGAACTTTGATGTTTTCGCAGTGAGAGGGCGGGGCAGATGCCAGGCTCCATAGGAGACAGCTCCTGTGTGTACTGTAATAACCATCGCACGTTTCCCAGCAGGGAGAGGCCTTGGGATGTTGAAGGCCAGGCCAGATGAAGCATTCACTGGGAGAACATCTGTATATCGGTTAGGAGAGTGTCTCTTTGTTGAGCACCATGCAACATGTCTGCTGCTGCAGCAGGGAAGTTGAGTGCATTTATTCAGGATGAGAGGGGTAGATGGAAGGATGGGATCTGTATAGGCCTGACCTGAGATTGTTTTCCTGGACATCACCCCCCATCCCATCACCACCACCACCACCACCACCATTCCTAAGAAAGGATTTCTAAGTATGGAACAGATCACATCAACAGTAGTAGCTGCTTCAGAACTCCACCTTCCCAGGGAGGAAGTGAGGCTTTTCAAGAAGAGGAGACCTGCATTCCACAGATGGGCTAGAAGAGAGAGGATGACACTGTGAGGGACAGAAGCTGGTGGCCAGGGGTCTGAGGACTCGGGATAGACAACAGTCCCAGAACTCCTGCACACAATCATGATGCCACTCACCTCTTTTTAAAACGGTTTAATTCCCATATTATAAATTCAATTTTAGATACTACTAGGTTTTTTTTAATTGAAGTTTAAAAGGTTTCTCTGTAAAGTGTGGTCAGCATGGAATTCTGAGATGACTGCTAATATGCAGGAGGGATGAAAAGCATCAGCTGTACAATTAGATACATTGATTTGCAGGCTGCAGAACAGATACTTAAAATAAAGTTTAATTTCCAGAGGCCTGGTGCTATATGGAATTGTTTAATAATATTACCATCCATATTTAATTATTTCTAAGATTCACTTTTTTTTATCCCTAAAATTGGAATGCTTACAGTGAACGTAATAAAGATTTTTGTCATAGTTTAATTGGCAACGTTTACTTGTTAAAGTACATAAAATGATGATACCTTTAAAAGTCAACAGCATCTTAGGTTCATGAAAAAAGAGCTTTAAAATGAAATTGGAATAATCAGAATGGAAGAAAATTTAAAATTATTCCCTCTCCCTTTAGCTAACACTAAATCCCCCAGAAAAAATTTCAGAGTTGCTTTGAAAAGTCTTATCTGTGCATGATTGCCATTTTACAGTCTATGTTCTCCCTCCTCCCCATTCCCTATCTTTTTTATGGGAAGATGAAGGAGGTACTTCTGTTCTTTGAGGCACGGACTTAGAAGTCTGAGAGGAGTATTGGAGTCTAACAAAAAAATGCCCAGCTTACTCCATTGTCTTAACAGACTTGAGGTCTTCTTCATATTTCATCTCTATTGATTTAACCTTGAAGGAGGTGCTCCCAGAAAATGCACACACCCAGCTTGTGTTGTTGGAGCTGCCATTTCAGACTCCTCTGACATTTAGGCTCTCATCCTCTCTGCATTTTCCCCTTCCAAGTAGATCATGATCTGTGAAGGAATAAAAACTGCTATTTAAATAAATTCTTATTGAACTACAGTACTTTTCCTCTATCTGATATTTTATGCCATTCTATATGGCTGCTAATATTTTAGGACTATTTCATTTGACACCCCCATTACAAATCAGTATTGCCCTTCCAACCATGCCTTCACTTAGAGGTCCCAGTCAGCTGCTGGGAGAGGATTCTGATTACTTCTGTCTGGGCTGGCAGGCACAGAACAGTGATCTGTATCTTTGGGGAATGAAGTTGGTGTGGTCACTCAATGAGAGATTAGACATTGAAATTGGCCCCACTGCACCTAGGACCTTAGCAGTTTTACTTAATATGCAGGAGGGAGCCCGAGCTGGCCTGGGGTGGACATAGTCAGGAAATGTTCCCCTGAAGTGTATGGATACTTAAGCCCATGGGCCAGTTTGTAACTGTGCTCTCAGACCCCCCATCAGAGCAGACACGCAGGGAGGGCTTCTCTTAGGTAGCTTCCGAGCCCTCCCTAAAGGACCAGAATCATTTTGATGCCCCCACTGGGCATCAACATAGGGGCAGGTTTCTGTAAGAGCAGGAGGCATTTTTCTGAGGAACCGACCACCCTGCTCCCCCATGGCTCCCCCCTCAGGAATTAACTACCTTATTAGCTCATTTTTTCCAGAGTTTGTACTTGTCCATTTCTCTAGAAGTACAAGAAGGTGATTATTTTGAGGCAGAGTAGATTAGAAAGCTGTTTCAAATGTGAAGTTAGAAGCCAATTTCGATGGAGTTCTGCTATTTCGGAGGCCCTGTCATCAGGATAGAAGGTCATCCAGTAGAGAAAGAGTCCCTCTGGCACTGAGGGTCTTTTGGCTCCCGTGTCCTGTGCCCTGGCATGTAAAAATCTTCTGGAATGAGTTAGGATAATGTAGACGTATTTTTAAAAATATATAGATTTTATTGATTTTAGAGAGGAAGAGAGAGATAGAAACATCAATGATGAGAGAGCATAATTGATCAGCTGCCTCCTGCACACCCCCCACTGGGGATCGATCCCGCAACCCAGGCATGTATCCTGACCAGGAATCAAGCCGTGACCTTTAGTTCATAGGTCGACACTCAACCACTGAGCCACACTGGTTGGGCTACAGTGGACATCTTGATGTCTGAAAACCCCTTTACTAAATTCACAGATGAGAATGTAAATTTTTTCTTTTTTTAAAAGATCTTTCATATCAAAAACAATAAAACTTTTCTGTTAGTCCACGCACCTTCCCAGCATTGCTAGGTGGCTGGAGGGGCTAGCTAGCAGGAGTTCATGCTGGGTTTTCTAAATTTTAGTTTGCTTTTAAAAGAACAAAAGCCCATCTTTTTATAAGAAAACAAAAGTCGCTGTGGCCTTTGCCATTTCCTGTCTCCATTCTCCCTTTCCCTCTCTTAATCTCTCTGTGCACTGCAGCTGGGGTGAGGGGCAGAACGGAGGATCGGTTCCCAGCTGGTTTGAGGTGAACAAATTCCTCAGACTAAATTTGGTACCAGGCTGTTCTCAGCCTACTTGTTTTAGAAAGGCTGGACCAATGCCAACTGCCACCAGCCTGTCATTGTCAGGGGCCTGTCACCCATCCTGTTGCTCTTTCTGATCCTTTATATCAAACTGGAAAAACAGTTGATTCTCCTGGCTTCTTTGCTCCTCTCCTCCCCTTTTCCATTTTACAGACCTTAGCATGAATATAACGTCTTAGGTTTTCTGACTCTGAAGAGATCTAGACAATATAAATAATCAGAATAAATATTAAATATCTAAATGGGAAATTGTTATAGAGCTCTTCAGTTTACCTGCCACAGAAAGAAGAATTTGTTTCTGGCCCAATCCCAGCACAGTACAGGAATTCTTCCAAAAGATGGTCACCTACTTATGGTGGTGACATCTTGAAAATGCTCTTCTTTACATCACTAACCAGCTGAAAGGGTTCATCCAAACCCTTGTCTGCCATCTCTCTTATGCCAAGATAGATCATTCTCCCATAGTCAGAAAATTCTCTGAATCTACTCCCACACCCGCCGCCTTTCTAGTCACTTATCTTATTTCTCCCTGCTCATTGACTTGTCATCCAATTGCTTAATGGGAATAGAGGTGGCATCAAAAGGAAGAGATGGGCCCTGGCTAGTTTACTCAGTGGTTAAAGTGTTGGCTGATGGACCGGAGTTGTCTCAGGTTCGATTTCCAGTCAAGGGCACGTACCTCAGTTACAGGCTTGATCCCCAGGGCTTGTGTGGGAGGCAACCAATTGATCTGTCTCTCACATCGATGTCTCTCTCTCTCCCCCCTCCTCTCACCCTCCCTTTCTCGCTCCCTCCCTCTCTCTCCCTCCCTCTCTAAAAAATAAATAAATAAATAAATAAATAAATAAATAAATAAAATCAACAGAAAAAAATATCCTTGGGTGAAGATTAAAAAAAAAGGAAGAGATGAAACAGAGCAAACCATTCCGTCCTAACTACTCCTTTGTTAGAGATGTCCTCTGTCGTGTAGACTCAGTGTTACAGCACATCATCCCAAGAGGGCTCAGAAGTAGCACACACACATTAGTTATACTTGCTTTTCTGTCTTAGGATCAGGTACATTCCTTGTCATTTGCTAGCTATTTCTGGCACCTCAGTGGGGTCTGTCCTTTTATTTATTTTTTATTGATTTCAGAGAGGAAAGGAGAGGGAAAGAGAGAAACATCAATGATGAGAGAGAATCATTGATCAGCTGCCTTTTGCACGGCCCCTACTGGGGATCAAGCCTGCAACCTGGCTATGTGCCCTTGACCAGAATCGAACCCAGGACCCTTCAGTCCGCAGGCTGACGCTCTATCCACTGAGCCAAACCAGCTAGGGCAGGGTCTGTCCTTTTAAAAGGCCTTTTAAAAAAGATGCTCACCCCATTAAGTTCTTTTTGTGTTAAACCTTCAACTCCTTAGATGGAAATCATTGAAGTGCTCAGTAGCCATTGATAAATGAGCTACATGGTCATGCATGTCAGTTATAAAAACACCAGTGGGTTTTTGAGATAACATCAATCTTGCAGAGTTGGTCCACAATAGTTCCAGTTTCCCATCCATCTGTGTACTGTCTGCAGTCACGCTCTTTGTGTAGTGAGGGCTGTTAGTCACAGTCAGCCTGCCCCAGCACGGGGGAGAACCCATCCACTGACAGCAGGAGAAAACTGCTGCCTAGTTGGGCCGAGCATATTCTTTCATCTGAACCCTTGCCCTATGCCCAATCAGTTGTAATCATTTTAAGATAGGCCTGTTAAAGCCAAAGTTTCTAGAATGTGTCATTAAAATTAAAGGGAAATAATGACTTTAAAACCAGGTTAATGTTTCAAAATTTCATACAAATTTAAGTCTTAAGCACTGGCCACAGCAGTAGGTAAGGTAAGGTGATCTTGAGTGCCCCTCCCAGCCCTTAGGTTTCCAGATTCAAACGGCAATGTGAACTGCTAAGATGTCATTGGATTTCTAGTGAGAACAGGGTGGGTACTAGTGGATGGCCAAACGGGTCTGCAGCCAATCGAAGGCAACTAACAGGACACATCTTACAGTCTGTCACACACACACATGCTTCTCTTTCAAGAATTATAGCTAAGTTTCACCTCTTGGAATATCCCTTTTAAGTTGCTATAAGTTTTGAACCTGGGGGGGAGGTTGTTTGGTTTGAGGGTTGGTTGTTGTTGTTTTTTTTTTTTTAATACATAATACAATCATGTTCAAATTTTTTTTTAAGTATGTGTGTGTCTAAAAAAGAGAGAGGTCGCCCTCCCACTCTGACTCCGTCTGCCCAGTTTTCACTGTGTCCCTTCCCCTGCCCCAGGTCACCACTGCTGTTGGTTTCTTATGGAGCCTTACAGAGTTTCTTTATATACAGGCGAATATGAACTATGGCCTTAGTTCCCCCAGCCCTGCTTACATAAAAGGTAGCATACTTTGTGCACACACTGTTCTGCATCCTAACTTATCCACTTCTCTTGAAGATCTTTCCATATTAGTAGGGAGCTTCCTTGTGTTTTCTAAGCTACCCAGTGTCCCATTGTATGAATGTGCCATTACATTCATATTAACTAATCCCCCTGTTGATATGCATTTGGGTGGTTTCTAATCATTTGCTATTGCACAGTTGAGTTGGAGTGTATGAAGGCACTTGGGAGGCCAGTTGCTGTGCCGGCATTAGATTAGTAGGAAGGAGGGTCCTGGACTATGCCACAGTCATAAGGGCCCCAGAGCTGCTTAGTTCAGGTCTCCCGTGTGTGTGTGTGTGTGTGTGTGTGTGTGTGTGTGTGTGTGTGTGTGTTGCCTATAGATGATCAGTGTATTGAATGCTCTATTTTCTCCATTTTTTCTTTCAGGGACAATTCAAGCTTTCGAAATACAAAAATCACATTGTGAACGTACACAAGCTGGCAATAATCCTTTTCCTTAAGTATGTGTGTGTTTGTCCGAAATGGATGGGAGGTCTCCAGCTGGTCCTTCCATCTGCTTACTGAAGGGACGTCCCTTTTGCACTCATTCCTGGAGGATGGATTCTGCTAGACACCCTCCAGCATCGCTGACTTTATAAAGTGGAAAGATGGCAAACGTGACTTTGTAATAGACACACTTTTTTTTTTTAATGGGTTTCTGTGGGGGGAAGTCTAGCCTTTCATTTTGCTGTGTGCTGTCCAGATGCCTCGCAGGCCCTCTGTCATGCTCCTCTCTACTGTACAAAGGGTGTCGCAACCACGTGTACCAGCCAGAGCTGTCCACTGAGACTTGTCAGTATTACGAATGTCTGTGCATCCAGGAAAACTTTTTGTTGGAGGTCCCGGGATAGCTGTAAATGCTCTTCTAGCTTTGCCATTAAATTATTGGGACGTTTTGTTTATTTTGCTCCCCTCTTCCCCCAAGCCCACCACCTTCTGAAAATGTGTTACTGATTTTGCATGGTTTCCTGCCTTATGCCCTCTGTCTTCCCTCGTGTGGGACTCTTTCCTCTTAGGCACTGCTGCACTTAGAACTATAATCCAGGTGGCTACGTCCCCTGAGGCGGCTCAGAAGGTGACTGAAAATTAAACTGGAGCGGCATCTGGTTTGTTGGGAGCAGGATTCTAGCAGAGGTTCTGAGTGTGGGATTTGGAGCTGAAGACAGTGTTGAAACCATGTCCCCAGATGATCAGGGCCTGTGTGAGCAGCCTGTTTCTGTGGGTTCTTGCACACCCCTCATTGAGGAAGGGAAGCAAAAGCTGGTTTTATCATACTTAGTATGATAAGTTCTGTGATCCTGAAACTGGGACAACTGAAGAAAAGGTGACCATGATAGATGGCTTTCTTTGCAAGGCTGTGCCTGTCTGCAGTGGTTGGAGACCTGCTTTCAGTCCTCGTCACCTGGTATATTTTAAGCTACTGCAGGCATGCTTTAGAAATGACCGGGCATGCATCAGAGAAGCTGGGTCATCTGACTCAGAAGGACTGCAGTCAGAGAGGCCGAGAAGCACCTAGGATTGAAATAAGTACTGAGTACCAATCGTACAGCAACCTCCAAGGAGCACTGTCTTACTAGGCTCTTGTGAGCAGAGATCGAAGTACCTTAAATTAAGGTCTCTCCTAAAACCTATCCTTGAGACCAGGGGTCCTTAGCCACCTGGTCTCAGAGAAGTCGTAGGAGAGTAGCAGGCATTTCCTTATTGTATTTATATTACTCTCCTACTTTCCAACTCCTAAACACCCTCTAATCACCACTGTTTGGGGATGTTTTTCCCTAAAAACAGAGGAGTACAGGGGCCAAAGGGAGGTGCTTCCGTTATAGGTGAAGTTAGATCGGATAAGATCTAGCAATGATTTAAACTCCAGGAATGTGAAGAATAAATTCTAGTGCCCGGACCATTGTGAAGGGCTCAGGCAAACAAACATAGGAGCAACATGGCTGAAATGGGGAGCAGAGGCTGCCTCCTGAGGCCTGTGTAGCCCCAGGGAGGTCTGTACTTCTGCCTAAACTCAGAATTGCCATGGATATTCCAAAGAGAGCAGACACTTGGATGTGCCCTCCTTCGGGCATCTACCTGACTATTGTGTGGGTGCGTGTGCGCAAAGTGTTCTCGAGTGAGGGATTTGTCACGCCCAGTGCTTGGGTGTATTGTCCATGTTCATGTTGCTTTTTTTTTTTTTTAATCTCATTTGTTCAGATCTTTTACTCTTGTGTTTTCCAGATCTGCTCATGTCTCCCTTCCACTTTTGAAAGTTATTTTTTTCCATCAAAAATAGGCTGACCCTATGTTAGGTCAAACCAGAGTTATTTGTTAGGCAGCATCTTACCCTCAGAGCGCTCCAGATACTCTGCCTAATAGCTTCGAATGAGAGCTTGAGGAGTCACTTGATCCACATCACCCATTCTCCAGCCTGGCTTGAGAGGTCTTTTCACTTTCTGACTCCATAGGCTGCTGCTGGGCTGAGACATGACACATG
The DNA here is from genome assembly GCF_000147115.1 of Myotis lucifugus. Lineage (NCBI taxonomy): Eukaryota > Metazoa > Chordata > Mammalia > Chiroptera > Vespertilionidae > Myotis > Myotis lucifugus. Next base: position 27,800,765 of record NW_005871051.1, read on the forward strand.
CGTGGTTACGGTTTTGTCTGTTCTAGAGACACGGGGAAGGGTGCACCTAACAAATGTAGACGCTGCTGCTGGGATATGGGGAGTCTCTTTCCACTTTGCACAGGCGGGCTGTTTTCCCAAGACCCCTCTGCTGAGTTTGCCATTTGAAACTGGCCCCTACTCCTCTCCTGTTCTCTTCTCATTTTGTCTTTCTATTCCTGTGTGTGTTTGTGTTTTCCTTGTGACATTGGCAGCGGCAATAAGTTTCTACCCAGAGAGAAGCTTATGGTCCGCAATGCTCTAGGAATGAATTTCTAAGGATCTGCCAGCGGAGGAGCAGAAGCCGTGGCAGGAGGGATCTAGTGTTGCACTTTCAGAGCCATTGTCTACTGCAGTAATAAATGGAAAGTATCAGCAAGATCTGGGTGTGGCCTCTTCAATACAAGGGAAATGGGTAATCCGTGCACAGGTCTTTGTTTTAAGTGCATTCCAGAACAGAGTATGTGGATGATCCAGACAGTGTCAATATCATAACTGTTATTTAAATATTCTCTAATTGGTATTAATCACTGGCAAAACTCAATTTACATTTGTAATACCAAAACGTGGTTAATTTTAATTCTCAACTTTTGGTAAGAAATATTGGAATGGAAGGAAGTTCAAGGAATTAGATTTTTAAAAAATATATTTTTATTGATTTCAGAGAGGAAGGGAGAGAGAGAGAGATAATAGAAACATCAATGATGAGAGAGAAGCATTGATTGGCTGCCTCCTGCACTCCCCCCCACTGGGGCTCGAGACCGCAACCCAGGCATGCGCCCCAACCAGAATCAAACCTGGAGGAATTAGATTTTGAAGTGAGAAATCACTCCCGGCCTAGGCTTGGAATGTTGATTTAGATTCAGTAGCTTAGCCCAAAGATGGACATATGGGGTGTACGGATGCCCAGTGCCCATGGGAAACACCAAGAGAAAATGAAACTTGCAGAGCCTCAGTTATTGTGTCTAAAGGATTTAAAGCAATACAGTCTTGAGGCTCTGTTTCAGTAGACAGAAATTTCCTTGCCATGTGTATCAGTCAGGGTCCAAATAGGAGGCAGAAACCTTGCCAGTTATGTTTATAGTATGATAGAATTGTTTACTCAGTAACTAAAAGGACAAAAAGAAAACACTAAAAAATGAAGGAGGTAGCAACTCCAGAAGTGCTGCCTCTGAGGGTGGATGCTACCCACCTGCTGCTGGTGTCTGGGTGCGAATGCAGCTGGTTCTGAGCTCAGACATGGTAGTTGGGCTTGGCTGTGGGAACACATTGCTGCTGCAGAAGCAAAGAAACGGGGCTGGAATCCTGCTGATGGGAGCAGGAGCACGGCCCTTCTCTCCCTCCAGCATTGAGGCTTCCCTCGTGGGCACCCTGCTGGAGAAACCTAAGGTATGCCAGCTGGCAAAGCAGGATATTTGCCCAGTTCTATGCCCAGTATCCCAAAAACAGGTGAGTGAGAGGAAAGAGCTTAGTAATTGGTATAATCCTCCCCTTTAGCCGCTCAGCATCTATGTGCACCCTTCTACACATATTTGAACTTTAATAATACCACAAAAGCAACTGTTTCTGCCTAAGATAGAATTAATTGCAATATGTTCTTATCCTCTCCCCAAACAGGAAGTGCAAAGCTTAACAATCTGTGGACCTCTGGGCTCTGTTGATTCCTCTAATTCAGTCACAGTCTCATCTGAACAGAATGTAGAATAATGACACCTAAAGATTAAAGGGTAAATTAGCTTCCAGTAAAACTTGCATGAAATACTGAGGAAAGAAAATGGTGTGCGTGTAGCACCTCCAGGAGGAGCTGCCGTGTACATCGAGAGAGGATGTACGGTCCTACTCATGAGGCTAGAGCTGATGTTTTATAACTTCTTTGTCCACTTCCTCGCTGTATTTGCTGGGCCCTCAGCCAGGACCTCAGCTGGTCAGCATTCTTTATTTGCCATGGTTGATTCACACCTTTACTCCTAAAAGGTCTGAATTGTGCAGCCTTTATTCGTTGCAGTTTTTCATTATATTTGCTGTTTCTAGAGGATTCTCTGCGTTTCAGCTATGGTCCTTCCTACCCTTATTGTGGGGGAACTTGTGCCCAGGTTTCCCCTCCTAGTGCTCCCCAATCAGTGTCCTGAAGAGCCCCAAATGGCCTGGTGAGACTTAATTTGCAAGCCATTACTCCCTCCCCTGGCAGAAGCATTCCTCCTCTAAAAACCAAGACCTCCTCGAGAGCAGAACTCCATTTTACACCTGGTTCCTGGGCCAGGAATTGTGGTTGAGGAGAGAGACTCATGCAAAACGGACACTGCAACCTTTAAGGCAGAACCTGCCCTTTCAGGAGACGGTCTTCAATGGGCCAGGCCAGCCTTTTACCAGCTGCTCTGTGTAGTGGGACCTGTGCTAAACCCTGAGAATTACAGGATTGCAAGTCCATTGCTTCACTTCATTTGCTGTGAAATTAGTTTCTTGATTAAAAGTAATATGTGGAACACCATGCTGGTGAACAAGGCATTTTATCAGTCCACAGCTGGCTGTGCGGGGAGAAGCACTGTGGAGGGAATGCAAGTCCACATCCGGGATCTGTGGCTACTTGCATGATTTACCCAAGGGCAGGAGACCTAATCCATCAGCTGTCCCTTGGCCAATAGATCTTCTTCCTGTCACTGACAAGAGGACTACTCACGCTGATGCTCTAAGAGCCAGAGGCTCGGCTCAGCCTTGGCCTCATCTTGTTCCCTCCGACCCCACTCAGGATGGTTCCTGGAAGGTCCTGAGAGTCCTGCAAAGGCTGCCTCCATCTGTCACCGGGCTGGCCTGGCCCTGCCCAGGCTTTCTGGGGTCTCCAGGGGCTGGCTCTGTTTTCTTAGGTCTGTTCTTCTTGCTCCCCCATTTGCAGTGCCCTCCACGCCCCAGTTCCAGGCACCCTGGCTGAGGTCCCGGCCCACTCATTGCCAGGCTCCCTTGCTGTCGCTAATTCTGCTGAATATGTGCCTCAGCTTTAGGTTTAAGAAAAGCTTCTTGATCATTTGAGCTGCCTAAAACTGAAGTGGCTGCTCAGATGGTGCAGGTGAGCAAGCAGAGGCCGGAAGGCCACCTGTTGGGGGATTGACCAAGGAGATCCCGGTGGCACACTAAGGGTAGAGCAGATGGCCTTTCAGGCCCTCTTCAATCCTGGGATCTAAGAGTCTCAGAAATAACCTCCCCCTCCTTCCACAGCTACCCTGGCCCTGGGGATACAGTGGTGTCAGGCTCTCGGCTTGTGAGTTTGCCTTGCACCCATGGCAACCGGCAGTCTACCAGCTTGGCCACGAAGGTGCTAAATGTCCAGGCTTTGAGCCCCTGGCCTCCTAGGAAATGCTTGGTGGTGAGCTTTTCCAGACTGCAGCTGCCAGGAAGGGGTAGTGGGTGCTTTGAAACCCACCATGAGCCAGACAGGAAATTCCTCAAGACACAGGTCAACATGAAATGACATAAGATGTTGACTACTCTGCACCTGTTATGCCTCCACCTTCTCTCC
>NW_005871051.1:27804966-27833479 GCF_000147115.1 Myotis lucifugus
CGTTAGAAAAAACCAATAGATATAATGTGCACTAACCACCAGGGGGCAGACACTCAACGCAGGAGCTGCTCCTGGTGGTCAGGTGCCCTTCCCACGGGGAGCACTGCTCAGCCACAAGTTGGGCTGAAGGCTGGTGAGCATAGTGGCCCGCCTCCACGGCAGCACTAAGCCATCAGACATTCCCCGAGGCTCCTGGACTGCGAAAGGGCACAGCCTGGGCTGAGGGACACCCCCCCGCCCCCCACTCCCAGTGCACAAATGTCGCACGAATGTTGTGTACCTGGCCTCTAGTTCAACAATAAAAAGAAATGAGCTATCAAGCCATAAAAAGACATGGAGAACACTTGAATGTACATTACTAAGTGGAAGAAACCTCAGCACCTCTTTAGGATGAGTTGGTTTTCTTGGACATGCTTCTCATAGCTGCCTTTTCCCTTCATGTCCATGACGCTCTCTTCCCAGCACTGACGCCAATTCATAGTTGTACTTTTAATACATAATCTTCTGTCCTTCCAAACTGCAATAGCCACATAATTGTCATCCCATTTTATAGATAAGGAAGCTGAGGATCCAGGAAAGGAAGCAATTTATCAGATTGGGCACCTGGTAATTGCAGTGACTCTAGGAAGTGGTGGTGGTGCACCAGGCACCCCATCCTCAGCAGACCCCTCCCTCCAGGGTCTGTGCCAGCTTCCCAAGATCTCACTGTCCCCCTTTGTCTCCTGCTCCATTTTCATCCTCAGCTGGTGATGGAGTCAGGCACCCAGACACTAAGTTGCAGTCCCCCAATCTTGGCAGGGTGTTAAAGAATTAGGAACCCAGTCATTAAGACTCCAAAGTCCCCCGCCCTCCTTCACCATAGGGATGTGGCTTTTCTGTCCATGATTCCCCAGTATCTAGAAAAACACCTTCAATGTGGAAGTTTAATTCCCAGGAGTCAGCAGTGCAGGGTGGGTGGAGAGGGCACAGGCTTTGGGATTAGACCAGCTTTATGGCCTGCTAGCTGTGTGACCTCAGGCAGGTCACTAGACAGCTCTGAGCCTCAGGTCCTCATCTGGGAAGGTAATGACTCCCTACCCCATGAGGTTCCCATAGCCTCAAGTGAACTGAAGTCTGGAAGAGACCAGCAAGGGTCTGACACGTGGTGGGGATCAATGAACAATCATAATAATAAATGTTAATGCCAAAGGGGACGATCTTCCCGGGAGTCTAGGACAAGTCTCTAGGCCCAATGTAATGTGGGTGGCAGCACCGTCTGGTGAGCTGCCATCTGGTGGTAGCTCTGCTTTGCTACATCTCGGCCCAAGGCTAAGGAACAGGAGAGAAAGTTGAGGGCCAGAGACCCCAAGGACCCTTTACCCAGCCGCCCCAGACTCAGGGCTGATTTGAGGAGACAGGCAGGGCTTGGGCTACATGGGTGTTACCTGGGGGTACAGGTTCTGGTCTTCTCACCCTCTTGCAAGATTCCACTGTCACCCCAAATTCAATAGGTCTGAAAAGGAGCTCATGGTCTTCAGCTTGCCCTGGACCTCCCACTCATTTCCCACTACTTTTTAACAGAAAAGAAATTAATTGACTAACTGAACAATAATGTCTTTCACTTTTAAATGATTCTTGAATTAGCAAACCTCTGAAACAGACCTTAATGTACCAGTATATATCACACTTTAGTATAAGACATGGTGGTGTTTCAAATCACTGAAGAAGTATTACTCAATAAAGGGGCTAGGATGATTAATTAACTATTAAGAATAAAATAACCTCATCTTCTCCTTTTCTTTTATTAAATATTAATTATTGCCATTCTTCCTTCTATGGTCAAAAAGCCACAGGCAGGTCCACATGAGGTTGTTGGCCTGGGGTTAGGGGTTTTGAATGGGGTAAGGTGCCCTGAGTATCAGGGGCTCATGGGTGAAGGGGTTGGGAAAGTGGTTGTAAAGGGAACAAGAACGTAAGCAAACATGTTGAGGGCAATGAGAACCAGGTTTCTCACTGTTGGAAAGGAAGTACAGCCTGGAAAGGGGAGAGTGAGAATTGACCCTGTGGTGTTGGGTTGGAATGGGAAGTATTGGTCTGAAATCACGATTTGCATATATTGATATAGAAATAAATATAGATGTAAATCTGAGTGTGTGTCTGTGTGTTTCTGTGTTTGTATATACACATATTTCCTAGCTATGTCCACGGTAAAGGCCTGGGAACACACCACACCTGTGACAATGACCACACCCACCATCTAGGTGTTGGTTACGGAACACCACTTCCACTAAAGGGAACGAGGCTCCTTGGACAGATGGAGAAAAGGGAATATGGATGAACCTGGAATATTCTTAGTGCCAGAGAATCAGGAAGTGCCCCCAAAATGTCAGGGCGCTTAGTAAAAGAAAAGCTAGTTTAAAGGGGCTACCAGCAGCCAAACCTGGGACAATTTGAGCATCAAAAGAATTAATAATAGTAACAGATTGTAGTCCATTAAATAAAATAAGAATCTTGGAGTTTATACTGATATAAATGAATGAATAAATGACGTTGAGAGCACTGTCCTCATAGGCGAGAGAGACCATCCCTAGACATAAAGTGGGACGGTTGCAGTAGGTGCTCTTTAAAACCCCTTTCAATCTTGAAAGTCTATGATTTTTGATGTTAATGAGTCAATTTTTTTCTTTCTTTTTAAATGTAAGCATTATTGAGGTATAATTGACATTTAAAATTATAAAATATTTCAAGTATACCTTGTGGTGATTCGATATATGTATACATTGTGAAAGGAGTCCCCCAATCTAATTAATTAACACATATATCACATTATTATTGTTGTTGTTGTTGTTGTTGTCGTCGTCGTCGTCATCATCATCATATCATTTAAGTTCTGCTCCCTAGGCAAATATTACAACTTCAATTTCTTAACCATCCAGCTTGGTTCTAGTTCAGTGTGGGGACGCGGAAACTTCTCACGGCCGCCACTAGGTGGCACTTCCAGTTTTAAATTCCCTACCAGGCGGGAGGTTTAAAAACCTCTTCAATTTACCTGTACTCGGATTTGTCATTGTAGAAGGGAGAATCGGTAACTAAAAACTTGTAAGATCCCACAACCTCCAGCAATCGAGGGAGTGGGGAGGTGTTTGAGGAATCCACCGCCAGATTCACCCGGAACGTCGGTGAGAGACTGCCCACACTCTTCCTTCTCCTCTCCCTACTCACCTGCCTGCCTTCTCTTCTCTCTGCGGCTGTACACTCACGCATGGGGAGACCGGTCAGGGCTGGAGAGGCCACGAGCAAGTTCTGCATCCACATTGACCCTCGTCTTTAAAGGTAGGGTGCACAGGATCCGCTTCAGTGGTGTACCCCAGCCTGGACATCTTGTTTCTAAAATAGATAGATTCCCAGGCTCCGCCTCCAAAGATGCTCATCAGGCCTGGGTGAGGTTACCTCCCAGGTTGCTGGAAAGGTTAAGGGAGACAAACCTAGCTTGCAGGATTTATGGAAAATTAAGCGAGGCCATATCTGGAAAGCTCCTAGTACTGTGTGCAGCGCATAGTAAGTGCTGCTTAACGAGAGCTTTTATTATTTTCACTGTTAGCAGTTAGCAGCCCAAATGCTTGTACATAGATGCCCAGGAAATGCTGTTGAATTTCTGGGAGCAGATTGGAAGAGAACACAGAGTGCCCGATCTCTCACTTTTCCAGGAGGTGGTCACAGAAACTGTTAATTAAGAAAATGGAGGTTCAGCCCTGGCCCGGTAGCTCAGTTGGTTAGAGCATCACCCTTGTCCGTTTAATCCCCAATCAGGGCTCATACAGGAATCAACCAATGGCCCTAGCTGGTTTGGCTCAGTGGATAGAGCGTCAGCCTGCGAACTGAAGGGTCCCGGGTTCCATTCTGGACTTGATCCCCAGTATGGGGCATGCAGGATGTAGCCATTCAATGATTCTCTTATCATTGATGTTTCCATCTCTCTCTCCCTCTCCCTCTCCCTTCCTCTCTAAAATCAATAAAAATATTTTTAAAATTTTTTATTAAAAAAAGAATAAACCTCATTAAAAAAGAATCAACCAATGAATGCATAAATAAGTAGAACAACAAATCAACGTTTCTCTCTAAAATCAATTTTTAAAATATATATAAGTTTAGATATATATTTTCTTTTTTTCTTTCTTTTTTGATGGAAAGTAACCACCAAAACAATAACATTGCAGTTACTTGGGGGAAAGAGAAAAAAAACACTTGACTTGTATATGAATAGACAGGAAAGGAAAAGCCAGGGAATTGCAAGGTAGCATCCAAAGGAAAACACCAAGCCCGGCTGGTGTTGCTCAGTGCTTTAGCGTCGACCCATGAACCAAGAGGTCTCCGGTTCAATTCCCTGTCAGGGCACATGCCCAGGTTGCGGGCTCAATCTCCAGTGGAGGGTGTGCAGGAGGCAGCTGATCGATGTTTCTCTGTCATCAATGTTTCTGTCTCTCTATCCCTCTCCCTTCCTCTCTAAAAATCAATAAAAAACATTAAATTTTTAAAAAGAAAGAAAATGCCTAAAGTCAATGATGAAGTGATTTCAAACATTTGTTATCATAATTCATTTGAATAAGTTCAACTCTTCTATTACAGAACAGAGATTTTTGTTTAAACATGAGAAGCATAAATGAAATTTCATTTTCTTAAATGAAAATGCACGTAAGCATGTTAAATGTAAACATTCTGACCAGGGAAGGCAAGGTTAGGTGAAATAGAAAACTTCTCTTCAATTATTCATCAATTCCTTCCTTCCTTCATCATCATTTCTAATGCCTAAGTATGCCAGGCACTGACCTGGTGACCAGGGATCACAGTGACTAGAGCCAATGATGGCGAACCTTTTGAGCTCTGCGTGTCAGCATTTGGAAAAACCCTAACTTAACTCTGGTGCCGTGTCACATATAGAAATTCTTTGATATTTGCAACCATAGTAAAACAAAGATTTATATATTTTTTTAAAAATATATATTTTATTGATTTTTTACAGAGAGGAAGGGAGAGGGAGAGAGAGTTAGAAACACAGATGAGAGAGAAACATTGATCAGCTGCCTCCTGCACACCCCCCACTGGGGATGTGCCCACAACCAACGTACATGCCCCTGACCAGAATCGAACCCAGGACCCTTGAGTCCGAAGGCCGATGCTCTATCCACTGAGCCAAACCGGTCAGGGCAAATATTTATATTTTTGATATTTATTTTATATATATAAATGCCATTTAACAAAGAAAAATCAACCAAAAAAAATGAGTGTCATAGGTTCGCCATCACTGGACTAGACTAAGAGGTCAGGGAGGAGAGTGCTTTCCCCAACTCCTGGGGAGCTCAGTCTGTCCTGGACTCCCCTCACAGGGGGTGCCGTTTGTGGGAAGGCCAGGGATGTGGGGAAAGGGGACTTCTTGACCAGCTGGCCTGTCTTGACCTGTGGACCCTGACGCCTGTGGTGTGCCCAAATGCCCCTTTTCCTGCGGAATGAGCCGGGTGCTGGGCGGACTCACAGTGAAACCCTCATGCTGCATGGCTCCCCGAGTGAGGGCTGCAGTCTCCTTTTCCTCTGTGCCAGGGTCTCGACCTGGGTCCATGGACTCCCAAAGTGACTGTGGACAGGCTCAAATGGGTCTATAAACTAGAACAGAGAAAGAATTCCATCTTTATCTTTACTAACCCCACTGAAATCTAGCATTTTTTTCCAGCATGGAGCCGACAACCTCACAGGATTTTGTATCGCTCAGTTGTGGCAGGCGTCTTGAAATACTGCTTCCATTATTCTATTTTCAAACGACTGACATCATGAGGGCTGCTATTAAGACTTTAACCAAGAAGCCCATATATTAGTAGCATACATTTCTAAACAAGTTTGATCCTTGTATTTCACTATAATTGGTGTCCTTTGTACTCCTATGTGTTTTGTTTTTTACACTGAAAAACATTCTGGATGAGTCCATAGGTGAAGAGGCCAGCAGGGTCCAGGCAGGAGGAAGGTCAGGTGCCCCTGAAGTCCATCTCCTTTTGTTATTTTCGTGTCCAGGTGAGTCTGCCTGCAGCTTGCAGGGCCCAGCCAACAAGCCTGTCAGACCCAGAAGGCAGAGGCTCCAGGTCCCAGCTGTCAGAGGGAACTAGGTGACCACCTGCCGCCCAGATCGCCCCTCCCCTCACCCATTGTGTCTTCGGGGGCCTCTGGACCCCATAAGCATCCTGGGCAGGGGATCCATTCTGAGATGAAGGCAGCCCTTGTGATTCAGTCCAAAGCCCTAAGATGAGTTTTCCAGCTCTACACCCCCATCCTCAGCGACATCTTGGGGGGGGGGCTGTCCACCCCCCACATCACACACAACACCTTCATGATAAGACCTTCCATTGCTAGAGGGCACTGGTCACCTTGAGAATGAGAAAATCATCAACAAAGCCCAGCCCCAGAAGAGAGCACCAGGTGGCAGTCGGCTTGGATAGCGGCAGAGGCTCAGGGTGACTGAGGGGCCAGTGATGTTCCCAGCTACTCACCCGCCAGACTGAGCTACACCTGCATCCAAATCTCCCTCCTGTGGACAGAACAATTCTGTTTGTCTTCCCAAACCTCAGACTCTGAGAGCTGTCCTGGATCTGACTGGCTTAGGTAAGTTCAAAATGATGCTCATACCTGTTGCCTCTTTTGTTGTTGTTGTTTTAATATATTTTTCTTGATTTCAGAGAGGGAGGGAGAGGGAGAGAGAGAAACATCAGTGATGAGAGAGAATCATTGATCGGCTGCCTCCTGCTTGCCCCCTACTGGGGATTGAGCCTGCAACCTGGGCATGTGCCCTTGACCAGAATTGAACCCGGGACCTTTAAGTCCACAGGCTGATGCTCTAGCCACTTAGCCAAACCAGCTAGGGCCCTGGTGCCTGGTTTTTAATCCATTTGTTTTTCTTTTTATTATTACTTTGTAGGAGCTCCCCATAAAATTCTAGATACTTTTTTTTTGCATTTGTTGAATATATCTTCTTCCAGTTAACACATTAAATCTTTGAATATTTTTTCTTGGCATGGACCACTCTTAAATTGAAAGTGTAAATGGGTTTGTTACACCAATGATTCTGGAAGAACCAAACTATCCCTGCTCATCTCAAGACCCACTGGGCCTTGGTCTCTAAACCCTAATTCAAGCACCAGCCAAATCCTTAGAAATGCAGAGACCTAGACCCAAGTTTGAGGGCCGGGAGGAAGGGAGGGAGTGATCTGCATGAGAATACCGGAGGAATCTGTGGTGAAGGGTGGTCTCTGAGAGGGAGGGGTGAAGATGAAGAGAAGGAGAGAGGGAGGAAGCCCTCCCCTCGGCCAATTTGGGGTGGGTAAAGGAGACAGGTTTCCTAAAAATCAATATAGAATTCATTGATGTGACAGCACTATGATTCCCTGGTGTCTGCAGGCTTTTGAAAACCTGAAGGGCTGAGCTGCTAGTCTGCGTAGCAGAAATGTGGGTGAGGGCTGCAAGACTTGCCCCCCCCCCCAAACACTGGCTTAGTCAGTGCCAAGGAGGGCACAGAGCATGCCCAATCCAGCACCCCCAGTCTCAACCAGGCCTGTGCTGTGCCTATAGCAACACCTCCGAGGTGCGTTACATGCCACCAGTGATCATCACATCCTTGTCATCCTATGGGGAGTATCACCTCTATTGTGTATGTAAGAAAACGGGAGTTCAGAGAGGTTAAGTAATTTATTCACAGTCACACAGCTGTGAATTTATACCACTCCTCTTTCCCTCTTGCCTCTGTCCCTGTGACAGGGCTCTTGGTTCTCTCTGAAGAGAAGAACCAGAATAGTTATTATTATAGAACCTCGCCGGAAACCGGTTTGGCTCAGTGGATAGAGCGTCGGCCTGCGGACTGAAGGGTCCCAGGTTCGATTCCGGTCAAGAGCATGTACTTGGGTTGCGGGCACATCCCCAGTAGGAGATGTGCAGGAGGCAGCTGATCGATGTTTCTCTCTCATCGATGTTTCTAACTCTCTATCTCTCTCCCTTCCTCTCTGTAAAAAATCAATAAAATATATTAAAAAAAAAAAAAAGAACCTCAAAGGTTATCTTATCTTGTGCTTTACTAGTATATAAAAACTGTCAGAGAATGTGGGGGATGCAATGAAGTGTAATATTTCCAAACTTAAGACATGCTCTCATCAGCAGGTGCCTGGCAACCAAGCAAACCTTTGAATTTTGAAGATGTCCCCTCTGCAGGGGGAGGGAACCCCACCCACTCCCTACAGCAGGGGCCCAGATTGGAACAAGGAAGGACACGTGGGAACTGGAACCAGTGTCGTAGTTTGGCCTTTGTTTTAGGATTTTATCCCCAGGTCTAGCATCTATGGAACACGGGGTCAGATGTGGGCAGATGGATATGCCTTGTGGGGCAGTGGGGGAGGAGAGATGGGGAGGAGGATGATTCATAGCAGGAGTGAAGGCCAGAGATGAGGCCAGACAGGAACTTCTCAGCAGCAGAACTGGTTGAGGGTCAGAGTGAGGGAGTGACTGCTCTGATCTGCCCCTTAGTCCTGAGTTATCCAAGAGGGCAGCCAGCAACCAACTGTGGGTATTGAGCGCTGTAAACATGGCTCATCTGAATTGAGATGAGCTGTAAGTGTAAAATACACCCCAAATTTTGAAGCTTTGGTATGAAATAAAATAATGTAAAATATCTCATGAATATTTTTATATTGGCTACATGTCAAGATGACAATATTTGGCATATATTAGGGTAAAAAAATATATTAAAATGAAGTCCACCTATTTTTTTTCTTTTTGTTTTTAAAAAAACAGGGTATTTAAAATACAAAATTACAAATAAAATTATGCTTTCTAGTTTTATGGATAGCACTATTTTGGGCCAATTGCTCCTGCCTGGGTGAGTGAATGGGGGACAGAATGCCAGAGGGTGAGGCCCCTAAAGAGAAAGGCATTGATTGCCAACTACAGTTGACCCTTGAACAAGGGGGTGGGGGCTCAGGAGTGCCAACCTCCCTTGCAGTTGAAAATCCGTGTATAACTTTTGGCTCCCCCAAAACTTAATTACTGTTGATCAGAAGCTTTATGATAACAGTCGATTTACACATAGTTTGTGTGTTGCTTGCATTCTCACAATAAAGTAAGCTAGAGAAAAGAAAATCATAAGGAAGAGAAAATACATTTACTTCATTTATTGGAGAAAATCCCCGTGTAAGTGGACTGAGCAGTTCACACTTGTGTTGTTCAAGGGTCAACTATATTGCCCTTCCCGGAGGGAGACCTGTGCTAGTCTCACGCAGGAAGGATGGGAGGGACTGGAAGAACTCCAGGGAGTGGGACCCAGAGTTGACTGACTTGGCATTGGGGGGAAGGGCTCCTGAGGGTGGGGAGCAAATGGAATAGGATTATGTTCTTATGGCCGGGCCAGGGGACCTCCTGAGCAGTGGGAGGGTCTGGCTTGCCTCCCTTCCACCTGCCAGGCTGAAAGAGAAAGGTGAGAAAATCCTATTAGGACCTGAGCCATCCTGGGGAAAGCTACGTGGATCACTTTAAGGATTTTCCAAACAGAAACCTAAAAAAGACCTTGACATCCCTGGAGAAAAGAAAGAAATAATTGAGGGCCTTCTGGAAACATCTGTAGGGGAAGAGTTGGAAAGTAAGGTGGATGCTGATAAAGGGAGGGATTTCTCCAGCTCCTGTGTGGGTCGTGCTCTGGGCCTGGCTCACTGTTTGGCACCCTCACTTCCTGCTGGTCATTATTTTAATGACACCTCTCCCATGAGGCTTTTCCTGGCCATTTAACCCATCAAATCAAATTGTTAAGTAGGGATGTTAAAACATTTTATTTGATACCTTTAGTTCAAACGTAGTATTTTCCCTAATACCTTAAAAAAAAAATACCCTTCCTCTCCCTCCTCATTAGACCCTTACCGAGGCCCACAATCCCTGCAGGACCTCTGCGTGTCCTACAGTCATGCCAAAGGCCCACCCGGGGTCTCTGGCGCCCCCAGCCGGGCGGGGTCCAGACACTCCTGCTTGAGCAGCCCCAGGGGCGGTCAGATCAGAGTCGGACTGGGCTGGGGCAGATCTGTGTTTACCAGACATTTCTCAAGGCTTGGCTGATGTAACTGCCACCCGCATCAGCCTTCCTTGGGGAGAATGACGATTGTACTTGTTTTGCCCTCTTGTTAAAAATGCGGAATTATTTCTTTATTTTCAAGTGTCTTTCTTTTCCTTCTGTGCGTATCGCAGAAAAAAGCCGGAGCCCTGAAGCTGCGCTGCTCTCTTACCTCCAGGGCAGCCACGAGTTTCCTCTTGCTCCTTGGTCCTCTTTTCTGTTTGTTTGTTTGTTTTTAGTATGTTTAGTTGTGTTTTGCAAACATTTCTTTTCAATGCGTGTTTGAAAAGCAGCTCCTCCGCCCCGCGCTCCCTGCGGGCGCCTCCCACCCTTAAACCTCAGAACCGGTGGGTGTCACCCTGAGTCCTGGGGGCGTGTGGGTGATACCCGGGGGCGCTGGGCTCCCCCGACCCCCAGCCTGTCCAGGGCCGCGAGCGCCTCCAGTTGGGGCACTTCTCGGGGAAGAGAAAAGAACCGCCCGAACGGTCGTGGAACTTTCCCGTTGCCGTTCCTCCCGGACCTCAGGGTCCCCGGGCTCCCCCGGAGCGGGCGTGGGCAGCCAGGTCACAGATGGTCAAAGGTCCGAAGCCTCAGGGAGCGGGGAGCGGGCCGAGGTCCGGGGACGCGCAGACACCTGCGGCCTCTGGCGAGGCGGGGCGGTCCCCCAGCCCTGGCGCCTCCTTAAAGTCTCGGCTCCGCCCTGCCCTCCCCGTCGCTCGCCAGCAGTTCCACCCAAACGCCGGTCCCGCCGCCTGGGCTGAGAGCTGCCGAGCCGCGAGCCCGTGAAAAGCGCGACGCCCGCCCAGTCCCCGAGCCGGGTCCCGAGTCCCCGCGTCCCGGAGCCGCCGCTATGTCCAGCGAGGAGTTGGCGCGCAAGCTGCAGCGGAGACTGCAGCGCGGGGAAGCTCAGGAGGGCGGCCCGGAGCCCGCATCCCTCGCCGCCGCAGCCCCGGAGCCCGAGCCCGAGTCGCCCGCCGGGACGCCCGCTGCCAGCGCCGACGCCGAGCTGAGCGCGCAGCTGAGCAGACGGCTGCACATCAACGAGGGCGCGGCGCGGCCCCGCCGCTGCAAGGTCTTCAAACCCCTACACCGAGTTCCCGGAGTTCAGCCGCCGCCTCATCAAGGACCTGGAGAGCAAGTTCAAACAGTGAGCGCTGCGCTCGCCGTGCGCCCCAGAGGGCCCTGAGCCTGGGGACCTGGGAGGGAGGGAAGGAAGGTGGCGGTGGGTCGGCCCTTCTGGCCGGGAGTCCCAGGCTCCGCTCTGACGGGGAGGGTGGATAGTGCAGGAATCCCTGGGGTGCCCGTCGCATTTTACTCAGCGCCCCAGGTCCCGCGCGTCCCGAGTCTATGCCGGCGCGTTGGGGAACCCGCCCGGGCTGGGGGCACCGAAAGCAGGGCCCGCACACCCAGCTCAGAAGTGCCCTCCCTGGGGCAGCGGAGCCCAGCTCCCGGGTCCTGGGCCCCCGGGCGGCGACCGCGGGTCCCGCCCCCTCCGCAGCCTCGTTCTGCGATTTGCACCGAAGCACAACTTCTAGGAAACGGAGACGCGCCGCACCTCACCTGCCAGCTTTTATCTCCCAAGGGAGAAATTAGCCCTGTTGTCCTTTATCTTTTAAAATAAAAGAGGAAAGTTATCCTTGGCTGCCGCGCGGGGTCTGATGTACCAACAGAGGCGGAGAACTGGGAGTTGGTTAAACTCTTCGCAGAAGATCAGGGCGTTCCTGGAGCGAGCGGGTCCGGGAGCCTCCTGGGGGCGTCGCCTTGTCTCCAGGCGCCTGTCGGAACCGACACGGCAGCTGGCAGTTCTTGTCCTGCTGTGTAAGCCCCAGCCGGCGGGGAAGGCAGAGTAGAGAGCCCCCACTAGACGACCTTGTCGCTTGGGAGCTCCTGGGGCCTCAATTTTCTCAACTGGAGAATGGGAGCAGTAATCGTTCCTGCCCTTCAAGGCCATAAATTATTTTGCACACCGTAAGCTCCTAGCCGAGCTATTAATATTATTTCCAGAATAGGGCCGAGACCAGAAAAATGTCTGGGGGAGCGAGGCCTCCGGCCAGGTCATGCTTGGGGCGTTTTTAAAGCTCTTGGAATGTTTGTCCTCCTCGTGGAGGTTCTATTTAAGGGCGCCGTGTGGCCCGAGCCTGAGGCTGGGCTGTAGTCCAGCGCCAGCCCTGTGGGGAGGTCAGCAGAGGCAGGCACCCGGAGGCCACCGAGCCTTTTCCGTTTGCCTGACACCCCAATTTCTGAATCCCTGGCTTCCAGGCACTGTTCTCTGGTGTTCACACCTGATGGAGCAATTAAGGAAAGCTGAGTTGGGGCAAAAGAAATGCCTGCAACTGGGGCAGAGGTGGAAGAACAATCAGTGAGTGGTTTGTCAGAGTCCCTTTGATTTGTTTGGGATTATGCCTTTCGTGGGAAGACCAGTAGTTCCCCCAGTCCAGCTGGATTCAGGAAGGGCATCTTGGGGACCTTCTTCCAGTTGCTTTGCAGTTATTTGGGTTTCATTTATTTATTTTTATTACTATAATTTTTTTTCTGCAGAAAAGTCTTTGAGGGGACAAGTTTGTGAGTTGGCTGCCTAAGAGTAACAGAGGGAGTCCCCATAGTAACAAGGCCGTGGGGTCAGGTATGGCTGGATCCAGGTGCTCAGATGATGCTGGCAGTGCTTCGGTTCTATGTTTCTTAAGCCAGCTACCTCTCTTTTGTCCATGTCCAGGCCCTCCCTCCCCTGCCCCACTCTCAGGCTACCCAGACCCTACAAAAACAAGGATTCCTTGGCCCACCCCCTGAGCTTCCACAAACATAAGCACCTCCATCTGAGCTAATGAGCACCCTGCAGGTGCTTCTCCCAGTTTCACACATCTGGGAGCAGCTGAAGCTTTGCTCTCCCTACCTCACCAAGGTCAGGGGCTCCTCTGGCTGGGAGATTTTGTCACTTAAGTGTTCATCCACCCTCGGTGCCTAGAACATGGTAGAGACTGTAGTTAATAGACACACCACCCATCTTATGAAAGGGCCTTGACTACACCAGCCCAGGCAGGCAACAAATCCCCAAATGCCAAACCCCACTGTTGCCTTCCCAGGTGGGCGGGACCCATAGCCTGCCTGCCCCAATATGGGCAAGGGCAGCAGGGTGCAGGCCTCCCACCCCCCTGTGCTGACAGGCTCCAGCGGAGAAGGTCCCAGAGCCAGCTGGCCATCCAGAGGGAGCTCAAGGTGGCAGGAAAGCAGGAAGACCAGAGGGTGGCAGTGGGTGCTGGCCGCTCTGCCTTGATAGTCACATGGTGCTCTCCCTGTCGGTGTCTTCACATGGCCTTCTTATAAGGACACTAGTCATTGGATTTATGGCCCACCCTAATCCAGTGTGATTTCATTTTAATTTATTACATCTGCAAACTCTATTTCCAAATAAAGTCACATTCTGAGGTTCTGGATGACCATGAATTTTTTGGGGACCCTATTCAACCCATTACTGCGCGTGAGCAGAGATACCCAGACCATGGGGCACCATGATTGCCTCCTCCCCACCTTCTGGGGGGTATGAGGAAAGTCCGTTCAAGGATGCCCTCAGATTTAGGAACGTCAGACTCTTAACCAATTTAGGTTATCTGAGTGAGCTAGGAAGGTCAGAGACCTAACCAAAGCCAGGATGATCCCACCCCCAACAGAAGAGAATCAGTCTTCCCATAGCCCAATCCTAATTCAAAGGGAGTTGCCATCTAACTACGAAAACAAAGCCAAACAATCGAACCCCCACTGGTGCCAGGAGCGCAATTACTTTCAGTAGGAATTTTACTTTTAATCAGAGTTTCTAGATCCAGATTCTGATGTCACTTTGGAGTTTGTCAGAACCTGACTTGACCAGTACAGAGCACGCTCATTCTTTCGTTCGGGGCTAGAGAGATTCAAGCAGATACTGCAAAACATGCTTTGAACTTTTAAAGGTGATTTCTTGTATTTAAAAGTATTTTGCCTGGGGATTTCTTACATTTTTCAAGATTAAAAAACACACACACACCAAACAACTGGATTCTTCCTTCACAGCTTGTGAGCATGTTGGGTTCTTGGCATGGGGTCATTTGTCTTTGTATCCTGGCTCCTCAATGGTGAGTTGTAGAATAAAGAGAATTTTCTAATGAGTGTGGGAAGCCAGAGGCGTCATCGGCCAGGCCAGAGAAAGTTCCCTCTCCATTTCCAAGTGTGTTACTAGATAGCCTGAGCCTACAGAATAGTGGCCTGATTTTAAACGAAGAGTGAGAAGGCCCAGAAGAAACTGACTCTACAGTGTGTGTCCAGGACTGTAACAGGAGCTGGCGGAGTGGTCAAGGTTAGACAGGAAATTTCAATTACCCTGGAACTTAGCCAGGGGCCTCTTTCAAAGGGGGAGGTAACGAGGGCAGCCACTTAAGGGCAGGACCCAAATGCAACATCTGAAAATGCAGCTGTGATGTGTTTGCAGCATTTTAAAAGCGTGTGTTTCAATTCCCCGAAGAGAGGGTGGGAAGAGGAGCATTTGGCTATGGGAAAGTTGTCTTTTTATTAAGAATCCAAAATGATGATGTCATGGACACTCTGCCAACAACCAATTCCCGGGTCACCATTGAACCCCGAAAAGATGAGGTTGTCTTGGAACCCTTCATTCCTTGTCTTCCCCCCACCCCTAGTTTTCTTTTCTCCTCCCTCTCTGAGGGCGGGAGAAAGGGGGTGTGGGACCAGAGGGGTTTTGCCAAAGAGGTGAAAGGAGCCTTCTTAAGGAGGTTTGTACTGGGGGGTAGAGGTGAGGTGCTTCACCCAAACTCATCCACATCTTTTGAGTGAATTGACCTTAAAGATGGGAAAGGAGATGCAAATAAATGGAAGTTGAGTGCTTTTCCCTCCTTAGGGAAGGAGGACTTCTGACCTTCCTGTAGCTGCAGTCACAGGGATGCCCTTGGATTTGAAATTCTCTCACCTGCCCTGGATTTGCACGTTGAACTGTTCTGGATGAAGGTGGGGTGAGGGAACCCAGGGCTTGTTTGAATTCCTGGGGGGTGTTCAGCCAGAACCCAGGCTGGCTTCTGTTTCAGGGCCTTGGTCTCTGGCAGAAAGACAGCGTGACTTGGAACTGTTCCTTCGCCCAGTGAGCACTGCTTGTTTTTATTTGCCAGCATGCATGATGAGTGTGATGTGGGAGGGGCTCCTGAGGTCCACAGCGCCTGGCAGTTCTTTCTTTGCTGGAGTTTCCTCCCTCCTCTCTCTCAGAAGTGCCCTCCACCCTCCTTATTACAGAGCCATCTCATTTTATGAGAATTTGAAATTGAGTGAGTTATTAAAGCCTTACATTATGTAAAAAAAAAAAAAAATTAGTTAACAAGTGCCTGATTCAAGGTTGTACCATCCAAGGGACTCAAACTTGATTTATACTCTCAGCCCTGTGGTTTCCCCCACCTCAGTCTAACTAGGAAATAGAAATACCTTCTCCACTGAGTTTGGGGTGTCTGGTTTACGCGGGGCTACATCATGCTTGGTTTTGCAGCATGGCTGAGCCAGTGGGTCTCGGGAGCTGGGGACTGCCAGGCTGGTCTGCCTCAGGAAAGACATGCTGAGGTTAGGAGCCCAGCACACCCTCTAGGTTTTATGAATGTTTGCTTTTAGCTTGTTGTTTCATGAATGTGCAACTCAGGTACCCTTGTGCCACAACCTTTTGCAGCGGGGATTCAGGATCTGGAGAAGGGGCCGGGCACAAATGGATATACTAGACAAGAAATATAAACTTAGAAGGCATGGGGGAACCAGGTGGAGACCTACTCTCTAGTGGAGTAGCTCCCCAAATCTCAGGACCCATAGCTTTTTATTCACACATTTGCCCTTTAGCAAACCAAACAGACATATCAGTGGTAAGGTTTGGTAAACAATAAAGGATTATCAGGTTAGGGCAGTGGTTGGCAAACTGCGGCTCGGCAAACCGCGGCTCTCGAGCCACATGTGGCTCTTTTGCCCCTTGAGTGTGGCTCTTCCACAAAATACCGGCTCTTCCACAAAATACCAACTTCTGCGCATGGGCCACAAAATTTCAATTGCACTGTACGTGCGTGCCCACACATGGTATTTTGTGGAAGAGCCACACTCAAGGGGCCAAAGAGCCACCTGTGGCTCGCGAGCTTTGGTTTGCCGACCATGGGGTTAGGGGATTGCCTTCAGCCATTTGGTCAGCAGCAGGGTAATAAAATGCTGATTCTCAGCCCTTGCTGAATATCAAAGTCCATCAACCTTCTGATGGACTTCTCGCATTTATATGTTAACTACTTGTTGGTCTTTGCCTCCAGCGCCCTTGCACACTGACACATGCCTATATGCATGCTGACATCCATGCTCTCTCTCACATACTCTCTCACGCACTTACAATGCTTGGCCTCCACAGCATTTTGCGGTCCTCCTGGAAAAAGCCTCTATAGCCTCCTGCTTCTGTTTCCCTTGAGTGTTGATGATCGAGGGCACCCCTGGTCCTAAATCCTAGATGCTCCTTGGGGAGCCTATGTACAGGGACATCTGAGTTGTTAGAGCCTGACCCGGAATCTAACCAGCAACCTTCGGTGCCCAGTAGGACAGTACGATGCCCACCAACTGAGCCACACCAGTCAGGGCTCAACAAACTTAACAGCAACTCAGATTTAACATGATGCTGCTTGACAGGGAGGAAAGCAAGTCCTGGAAAAGTCACCCACCACCCGTGTACAAGACACCCCAGGAAGCCTAGCAGACCCTGTGAGGAGGCATTCTGCTGCCTTCATGGCAGGAGGTCCTGGTATTTCTGGACACAGTCAGAGAAGAGCAGCCAGCCAGTATTGGGAAGGAATTCAAACTGAGGCTTCTGGAGCCAGAGGATGGGGGCTGAGAGCTTTGAAGCACTGGGGAGGACCTGTGTGACCTCTGAGGGCAGAAGGTGGGCCACATGATTCCATGTGGTCTCACTCTCCTTCCTCTCTTCTGGTCATTGGCCTGGGGTTTCCCTCGCTGGGGCTGACCTCAGTTCCTGAGGGAAAAAAGAGGCAGAAGCTGGGGTCCCCAGTGTGACGTACTGCACCCTCGGAAGGGCTGCCTTGGTGTTACTTCCCCTGAGAGGGGGTCCAAGATGTGTTTGAGCCAGGCTACGGTCAAGCTCTGAAGGGGCTTAAAAACTCCAGATGGAAAGGAAGACTTGGTGGCACAGAAACCTTGGCCTTGGGTGTCTGCCTCCTTGAGCCCCTTGGTTAGAGCAGAGGTCCCTCCCCTCAAGCCTTCAGTCCCTCTGAAACATCTCCTCCAAGGGGTTTAGGACCCGTTTCCCCAGACATAGTTGAGACCCATTGGTTTGAAGAGAAAGAGGAGATTAGAATCTCACAGCTTAAAGAAAACACATTTTTTCCATTATAAAAGTATGTTTCCTGTTTAAATTTTCTTGTAAAATAGTGGAGATATTTATGTACGACTTCAAGAACGGAAGCCTCATGCTGTTCTGTTCCCGAGGGATCACCGCCAACAGTTTAGGTGTCTGTTCCTAAACAGGAATGCTGAGACCGGCTCTGCCGTCCTGTCATGTGTTAGGTGGGAGGCCTTTGGCTCAAGTGGCAGAAAACCCTGCCCCGAACTCACTCATCAGTAAAGAAATGCATCAGCTCACGTGACAGGGATCCAGAGGACAAGGAGGCCCTTGGGCCTGTTGGCTGCTTCCATCAAGGACTAGGGTCCGGTCCTTCTCTGCCGCCTACCACTTTCTCTGTTGGCTTTATCTTGTGCTGATAGCAAGATGACAAGGCTCCCCAAGTCACATCTAGGCAGGAAAGACCTGGGGTTCTTCTAAACAATGAGGAAATCTTTCCCAAGTCTTCCCCTCAGCCAGCCTCTGGCATCCCATGGCCAGCACTGGGTCATGGGCCCACCCAGCCCAGTGACTACCCAGAGGAAGGTGATGACCATGGTCGGACCACATCAGGGCTCCCTTCCCTGCGGGGCCAGTCCCCGGCCACAATGAGAGTTCTGTCATTGAGGAAGGGAAGGGGCCCCCTGTGTCCTTTGGGGTCTTTTCCTGAGCAGGGTGCTGTGGCTCTCTTCTGTCCCTCTGTGATTTTGTGTACATGAGAGGGGCTTAGACACGGGCTTGGATTCCAGAGACCAGGTAGCAAGCAGCCCATTCCCAGGGGCTCCTGAGTGCCTGAGTGTAGAGGTCATTTCTCTGGGACACTCACTTCTGCTGTTTTAGTGGAGACCCTTATGGTCTCTCTCTGCCTGTGGTTGTGGATCCCTGGCAGCTGGGAGCACTGTGTGTATGTTTGGGGGTGGAGGATGTGTGTCTGTGTCAACATTCCCTCGGCCAACTCTCAGCAAAACTGCTTTTGCCCGAAGTAGTCCTTTTACCTTACAGAGAGCCTGGCGTTGCTGGACCCACCACCCGGCCTCTGCATCTGGAGGGCCCACTGGCTTCCTGGGACAGATTGATCAGTGACACTCCTCACCTGCTTTGTCTTTGAAAACTCTTTGCTGATGCCTCCCCCGCTTCTCTCTCTTCTCTCCCCAAACCTCCTTTACTCTCCATCATCACCAGTCTCTGAGTTCCTCCCTTTGGAAGGGGCTGCAGAGGAAGAGTTGGTGAGTGCGTGGGGCCAGCCACCATCTTTGGCTGGGAGTCGAGTGCATGGAGGGCCCTCATTCCTTTCAGCGCTGCCTGGGGTTCTGTTGCCAGGGCCCCTTCTCGGCATGGAGGCCTTTGTACAGGCGTGGGTGGATGGGTGTGGGGGTGTCTGGCCTGGTTTTATCTTCTTTTCATCTCAGCCTGGGCACCCCCCGTGTTGGCTGAATGAAGGTCCATTCTTTGCTTTTGGAGGTGAGGACCGGGTTGCCAGTGCCAGCAGCAGTCTCCTTGGACAGTTCCTGGTTCCAGGCCAGCGGGAGCCTTGGGGAAGTAGGGACAGGACAGAGCAGTGATTCCTTCCAGCCTCACTGGGGCCTGATTCTGAAGGGATGACCCCACCTCTGGTGGCTGGTGTGGCTGCACGGTCTCTCACCACGCAAGGCTGCCCCTGGGTCACCGACAGGCCATTAGCCCTTTTCCACCGTGGACCTGGTTTGTGGAAATAGGAGGACGTACTTGGGGCTTTCATATTGTCATGTGCCCAGGGCTGGCCCCTCTACCCCATCCTGGTGGGAATGGCAGGGGGAACTGAGGGCTGCAGCTGGTCCCAGCTCTGGGGTTAGACACTCTGTGGACCCGCAGCCCCACCCAGCACTGCTCACTGAACACCCATTGTGCCTGGGACAGTGGCCCCAGCCATTACCTCTCCAACAAGAAGATCTGGCTGCTGACTACCCTAGCTCTGTGCTCAAGGGACCTGGTGAACTCTGTCCTGGCCTTGGAGAGGTGCTGTCCCCGATCCTGCCCACTCTGCCCTGGTGACAGGGTCTCTGCCCTTCCCTAAATGCCTCATGCTTGCCCCACCCCACCCTGCCCTACCCACAAAGGCCAATTTTACTGAGCACTGGGCTCCCCAACACCACCTAACAACCATTGCTTACAGAGCACCTACTGTGTGCAGGCACTGTTTCTAGCATTTACACATCAGAATCACTGAGATGGGTACTATCATCCCCCATTTACAGATGAGGAAACTGAGACACAGAAGCTAAGTCACTTGCCCAATGTCACACATGGTGTAAGTGGAGTGATTGGAACCCAGGCAGCCTGTACTCTTGTCCCCTGTGCCAATGCGCTTCTCTCGTTAATTAATATCATTCCACCTCCAGCTTCTCAGGCTCCAAATCTCAGCTGTCCTGGCAACCCCCCCTCCATAGACAGGTGGGGCCACGCATGGCACAGCCTCTGCCGGCTTCCTGACCTCCAGACCTCACTGGACCACCTGCCCTAGGCCTGGGCAGCTTCCTCCTAGACCAGTGATGGCGAACCTATGACACGCGAACTCATTTTTTTGGTTGATTTTTCTTTGTTAAATGGCATTTAAATGTATAAAATAAATATCAAAAATATAAATCTTTGTTTTACTATGGTTGCAAATATCAAAAAATTTCTATATGTGACACGGCACCAGAGTTAAGTTAGGGTTTTTCAAAATGCTGACACGCCCAGCTCAAAAGGTTCGCCATCACTGTCTTAGACTGTCCTCCTCCCATCCATCCTCTTGCCAGAGCCCAGACCTCATTACCTTGTTTTCTGTTTCAGAACCTTTGGGGACAACATACAACATTTGGTAGCTCCCTATTGCCCACGGAACAAAGTCCAGACTCCTCATGAGCACCTCAAGGCCAGGCCCCGCTGGCTATTGCATTCCTCTCACGCCGGTTCCCCCAGCCTGGCCCTCCTCTTGCTGGCCTGATGGCCCCCCACAGCCTCTCTCCCACACCCTGCATTGTCTAATTGGTTACACTTAGTTATTATTATAGAACTGTCTGTTATTGTTGATTTTGCGAGGTTCCCCTCCCCCTCCATAGGGTTTGCCCTGGGAAGGCAGGGGTGGGTCTTTGTGGTTGTTTGTGTGGCTAACTTCTTCCTCCAGGCCCCCGGTCACCCCAGGGCCAGGGCCAGGGCCATTGGAGGGCAGGGGTGCCTTGACCCCAGCAGAGGGTCTTCCTCTGGAGCTGCACTGAGGCCCTAATTAGTGCCCCAGGGGAGCTGGGCAGCTCACAGGGCTGTCAGAGGAATGGGAGCTCTCAATGAGGTAGTACAGTTCCTTCTAGCAGTGACACGGACCACATGCCACACGGGCACACGCCTGTAAGTGAGATGTGGAAAAAGGTAAGTGACCACCTTCTCAGGTTGTCCCCAAGATCGCGTGACTACTTGGTGTGCGGTCACAGCCTTAATTAGGTCACTCCAGTTCCAGCCCCATGTTCTTTCCACTGAGGGAGCTGCAGGTCCCTCTGGCCCCGGCAGGGCCGCTGGATTTAAGGTGGTGCCAGCCCAGAGCAGGGACACAGGGGAAGGACTGGCCGGCAGGGAAGCAGTGGGTGGAGAGCCAGACTCTGAGGGCGGCAGCCAGGTGCTCTTCCTCCCCGTTTGGAGCCATAGCCTCGTCCTCCACTGCCCACTTCAGCTGGGCCTGCGGCCCCGGCCTCCCCCTGGCCATTTCCCTCCCAGACTCCTCCTGGTCTTGGGGGTCAAGAGGGGTGAGGCACTGCAGGGGCTACCCCAGGCCTGACCAAGTCTGGGTATGAAAACCCCGGTGGTTTGGGGGCACCTGTCCCCCGAGAGTCACAGGGCTCCTGGGAATTCCCAGAGCTGGGTTTCCAGGGGCTCCTCTGCCTGGTTGTCTGGCCCCTCAGGACTTTTACGGGGAAAGTTGGGAGCGAAGGGGAGGCACCCCCTTCCTGCACACTCACAGCAAAGAACCCACCATCAACCGGCTCGACATCCCTGATCAGAAGAGCCTTTTACCCTCCCCTCCCCCCAATCAGTCTTTGTCCAGAGAGGCTTCCCTTGGGACCCGACTGTGGAGTCCTCACAACCTTGGTCCTTTCGTCTCACCTCCTTTCTGGGTGGATTGCCTGGCACTCAAGATTCCCAGATCCACTCACCCCATTCCCCTGTCCCCAAACAGTCTCCAGCCCATATTTGCCCAAACCCAGCAAGAGTGCCCCAATTTCCAAAGGACTAAGGGGAGGCCCCAGGATGAGGGTCTTTCTCTTAAGGAGATAATAGCAACCAAAACTAGAAAAGTGAGCCCTCATTGATAAGCTGAGAGTTTATCTGCCTTCCTTTCATTTTGGCAACAACTAGACACAGGAGGAAAAGGAAGCTCAGAGAGTTCGAGTAACTTGCCCAGGGACACACAGTACATGAGGTCACCAGGGGTTTGAGCCAGGGGAGTCTGACCCCAGGAGCACGCTCCCAGCCACTGCTGCCTTCCACCTTCCTCAGGAGGAGCCCATCCAGGCTCCAGGAGGAGGAATTGTTACTGTCACACTTGCGTTGCTGAGTCAGAAGCTTGCCAGGGCTCTTCCCTCTGCACCCCACCTTTCAGTTCCTTTGTGGTCAGAGGGTATTTGTGCCTTCAGTGTGGCTGAAATACTGCACCACTGACCTGTTATGGCATTGTCTCTGGCATGTTCCTTTGGGGATGGCCATGGGGACTGGTTTGCTTTGTTTCCACTCTGGGTTGCTGGCATCAGCAGGAGGGTTTGCATTGAGGTCTTCCCACTATTGAGTTATGGCATCCAGTTTAAGAGCATGAGGCTGGGAGTTGGGGGACTTGGTGCAGCGAGCTGCTGTCCTGTGCCATCACCCCTTGCCATCTCGCTTCCTGAATCCATGTGGCAGTCCCCGGTAGGGCCACTCCCCGGCATGCATTTGGGACTAAGTAGATTTCCCTGACTGCACTGAAGCCTGAGTAGCAGCCGCCTGGCTCTGCCTCCCCTCTGCTGTCTTGTGAGGAGCTGAGCACACAGTGGGTGTTCTGTAACGGGGGAGCTCAGCTCTGCCCCACTTTAAAAAAATTTTTTTTTTATTGATTTTAGAGGAAGGGAAAGAAAGAGAGAAAGAGAGAGAGGTATTTGTTGTTCTACTTATTTATGCATTCATTGGTTGATGCTTGTATGTGCCCTGACCAGGGATTGAACCCACAACCTTGGCGTATTGGGACAATGCTCTAATAAAGTAGCTATCCGGCCAGGGCTGCCCCCACTTTTCTTTAAGAGCTTTCAGACACCGCGTATGATGTGTGGAACTACAGGGTGCTGTGGCTGACGGTGGGGACAAGACCCAGCCTCCACTGGTCTCCTGCAGCCTGCCAAGAGGTTGGCCTTGTGCCAGAAAAGGAAGGAATTGGTCACAATGAGAACCCGCAGCACTGGCTGTGCACAGAACAGGTGAAGCTGGTGTTCATCTGTAGCCGGTACCACTCCCACCTCACCATCGCCCCCCTGCATCCCTCCATGGCTAGGACTACGTGGCATTTCCCAACTGGGCCCCCTGCCTTAGTCTGTTCATCCCCCACCCCCCCAAAAAAATCCATTCTGCACACAGAGCTGAGAGGTCTTTCTGAAACAGCTATCTGATGTTGTGTCTCTGCCTCAAACTCTTGGAGGGTCGCCTTCTGTTGCCCTTTGACAGACACAACTCTCCCAGAATGCTTTGTGAGAGTGGGCCCTCTGCGCCCTTCTGGGACATCCTGGCCCCTCCGGACTAGACTGGTGATGGTGGCTCCCTCTCAGCACATTTGCTCCCCTGTCCCAGCCACCTCCTTCCACTCCAGCTCTGCCCAAGTTCCGGCCTTATCACAGCTCAACTGTCTCTTTGTACCTCTGCTTCCCGCTGGGACTAGTCTTTGTGCTTTCCTCCTGCTCGGGAGTGGCCCCAGGTAGCTAGGAGCCGGGAGGTGAGTGAGAGGGTGAATAGAACTTGACAAAGCCGGGAGCTCATTCGACAAAGCTGGCTGGGAGCAGCCTGATTGGAAATCAAAGACTTTGGGCTCAAGCTTTTGTACTTAACTCCTGCGAGTCCCCCGGGCCCTTGCTCAGAGCCTGCTTACTCTTACTTTGCAAGCAGTGGTAACACACTTGGAGATCTGGTTTCCCTGCAGCAAGCAGGAAGGAAAGAAGGAAGGAAGGAGCAGCAGATGACTTGACAGCTGGGAGGTGGAGGGGGACCCACACAAAGACTAGGAAACCCGAGACTAAGAGAATGGGGAACCAGGGGAGTCTGGAGGAGGAGGGACCGTCCTGTGACTTGGGGAGTCCGGAGGCTCATGTGGATAGGCCCAGTTAGGGATCCGCACAGTGAGAAGGTGGGGGGTGGGGGGGGGCGACCCAGGAAAGGCCACTCACCTTGGGGATAGTCTGGCACAGTGCCTTTCTCCTACTTGAAAGAGCCTGGGCACCAGCAGGAGTCATAAAAACGCAGGGTCTGATCCAGCAGGTCTGGGGCGGGGCCTGATATTACGTTTCTAATGATCCTGGGTGACCTGGTCCAGGGACCACACTTTGAGTAGCCAGCCCCTGCCTGTTTGAAATACATGATTTCCATACAAGGCCTTTTGAAAGAAAAGTGGGGGTGTTCCGATGTCCTGGTGGAGTCTGAGGCATGATCCACCAACACTAAGGCATTTTCTGGGGCACTGCCACCGCCCTGAGAGCCCCCTTCTGAGGGGTCCCAGGGGAGTTTCTGATGGCTGAGCCTTCAGACAAAAGCTGGCGGCTTCTTTCTTCCATTAAGGCTAGATTATTTGTGTGCTGAAAACCAAGAAAACCCAGGGGCTCCGCACAGTGGGAGCCCAGTGATTTGTGGAAAGAGGAGCTGCCAGCTCTGGGCCCACATTGGAAACTGGCCCTCGCTCCCTTGCTAGCGGGCCTTTGGTGGGGTGGGGACTAGGCATCACTGGCCCCTCTGGCCAGGCTGGGGGCTTTTCTAGGTCATAGGCACACACAGCTGTGTGTTCAGAGATCTCAGCCTGGCCTTGCTGACCTACCCCAGTCAGTAAAGAGTGGGCCCTTGGGAGCAGACCTAATCCTCTGACATAGGATGGCTAGGCGGGGTCCCTCACTAAGGGCTGGTGGAGATTCAGCGCAGGGAGCCCCGCAGGCTGTGGATTTGGGTTCCCTGCTGAATGCTAAGATGGTGGAACCTGTTTGAGGCCTGGTTGGGTGTGGGCAGCAATGCAGAGCAGAAGCCCTGGAAGCTGTCGGCTCCTTCTTCGTGGCTGCAGACAGGCACTGCTTTTAGAAATAGCTCCCTCGCGCTGGCTGCTTCCCAGGTGCAGGGGCCAGTGCAGGCGTCTTATCTCCGTTTGGCCCCTCTCCCACCCTGCACGGCACAGATGGCTCTCACACTCAGTCTGCAGAGGGCCCCAGCCCAGGCCTCTCCCAACTGAGTGGCAGGGCTGGGCTTGAACCCGGCCTGTGTCAGCAGGGCCATCCCAGTGCTGCTCGGACCAGAGACTCTCCCTAACAAAACCTGGAGAGTATGCAGATGACAGGGACTGAGGACATTTTAAAGATTTAAAAATATATTTATTTATATGTGTTTTTTAAAATTGATCTCAGAGAGAGGAAGGGAGAGGGAGAGAGAGATAGAAACATCAATGATGAGAGAGAATCATCCATCCACTGCCTCCTGCAGGCCCCCTATCCGATTGAACCTGCAAGCCCGGCAAGTGTCCTGACTGGGAGTCCACTGTCAACCTTTTGGTGCACAGGACCACGCCCAACCCACTGAGCCACGCTGGCCAGGGCAGGACTGAAGACATTTTAAAGCAAAAACGTGGGGAAAGGTCACCAATCCCGAGGAGGGCTAGAGGGAAGCCCCAGGAAACACAAAAGGGTGCTAGGTTTTGGGATTACATGTGGTTTTTCTTTAATATCCTGGGTTGTCTTTAATAAGAAAAAGCTGGGTTAAAATTTAAATTATAGAAAAAAAGGAGCTAAGGTATTAGTAGTGGGGAGCCAACGGCTTAAGGGAATTCTAATAATCCTGCAAGCATTTGAAAGATGTAAACTGTGGGGAGGAAAAGAACATATTTTGATGGTTTGAAATGGTGGGGGTGTGAATGCAGGTTTAGTCCAGGCTTGTAGAGAGAGAGAAAGTCCCAGCTAGGCTTAGGGCTGGGACCCTGCCTGCGGGGACTCACTGGGCCGTGGTTGCCCTCCCTCTCCAGGCCCTCCCCTTCCAGGTTCCCCTGTGACCTGGTCCCACATCCCAGTGCTGGGAAGTGACATCTGTCTCCAGGGGCAATGCCTGGCAGGTGGCCCTGCCAACTGGGCAGTGCGGGTGGGCCTGACTCGGGCAGGTTGTTCTAGGTCAGTGATGGCAAACCTATGACACACGTGTCAGAGGTGACACGCGAACTCTTTTTTGGTTGATTTTTCTTTGTTAAATGGCATTTAAATATATAAAATAAATATTAAAAATATAAGTCTTTGTTTTACTATGGTTGCAAATATCAAAAAATTTCTATATGTGACACGGCACCAGAGATAAGTTAGGGTTTTTCAAAATGCTGACACGCCGAGCTCAAAAGGTTCGCCATCACTGTTCTAGGTGCTGTTTCCTTTTCTCAGGGCTGGATTCCAAATGGCAAGGAAAGTGATAGCATTTTCATGGGGCAGACAGCAAAAGAATTTTCTAGAATAAGGACATATCCAACTTCATTCGCCTTTCCCACAGGCCCCAAAGTGTGATGCAAGATGAGCGATTTTCAGCGGCCTTGTCTAAAGGGGCTTCCACACTGCAGTTGCTTGAGAAGAGGGCCTCTGAGCACATTAAGGAAGGTTGTTGTACCCTCTGGGCCGGCCTGGGCACCTCCGCTCAGGGTCTGCACCTCCAGCACCTGTAGCCACACCCACCATGGGATGTGGTAATAATGTAGAGCAGGGTTCCTCAAACTTTTTAAACAGGGGGCCAGTTCACTGTCCCTCAGACCGTTGGAGGGCCGGACTATAGTTTAAAAAAAAAACTATGAACAAATTCCTATGCACACTGCACATATCTTATTTTGAAGTAAAAAGACAAAACGGGAACAAATACAATATTTGTATTTGCATGTGGCCCATGGGCCATAGTTTGAGGACCCCTGATGTAGAGAATCTTACAACCTTCAGAAAGGCCCTTATCTTTTTAACACCTGACTTCCCCCAGAAACTCCTCTCTACCTTAGCTTTGGCTAACCTGTCTCTGCGAACCGTCCTTGGAGGGGCAACCTTGGCATTGGGTAAGGACTGGCCTGATATCAAATCGTCCTTCCCCAGAACCTACCTCCGGTGGCCATGCCTCCCAGCCCCAGGGTTGGGCTGCAGGCTTGGGCATCAGGATGGATGTCCTCCTGGCTAACCTCACTAGGTCTAGTGACCTTGGGCTGGTTGACCTTGATGGGCCTAGTTTCTTCATCAGCCTAACAGTACTACATCCCTCAGAGGATGTGTTGGGGGTTTAAATCAGTTTAAATTTATTTGAAGGGCTTGGCTGGTGAGACTTTCTCCAAATGTTTGTAAGATGGCAACATCAGTATTCTCTTGGCCAAAAATGAATGACTTCGCAGATTTGGGCGGTCCAAACATCATGCTTTAAGACCAAAATCAGAGTCCACCCACATTCAGGACTCAGCAATGTGGCTCCTATCACTTCTGCCACAGGCTTCATATATAAGCTGTAAGAGGTGTAAATCTCACAGTTGCAGTAGTGGTCTGTTCATTGGGACATTGAGTAGGCACCGTGCCCCCGGCCCCCCTTCCAGTGGAGGGGCACATGGTATAAACTCAATTAATGATCATTTTTGCGTTCCCCACGCCCATGTAAAGCCAAGCTCCTGTTTGGAAGTCCCAGGTTCATTGTGATCCACCCAGGACTTGGCTTTGCTGCCT
Organism: Myotis lucifugus; assembly: GCF_000147115.1. NCBI lineage: Eukaryota > Metazoa > Chordata > Mammalia > Chiroptera > Vespertilionidae > Myotis > Myotis lucifugus. Next base: position 27,832,382 of record NW_005871051.1, read on the forward strand.
ACCTCAGCTGTCACCGTCTGTCAAGTGGGTGACTAATCGCCACTTTACAGAACTGTTGAATGCAGCGAGGTGATTTAGCACAGTGCCTGGCACTTAGTAAGCTCTCAATAAAACAAGAAACAGGTGGCTATTAGTGATTCTTCATAGGACTTGTAAAGATGAGAAGGATTAGGATCTGAGACAAAGCGTCGTGAACTGCAAAGCAGGCCGGTTTTAGTTATTAGACACTCTGAATCCCATTGTGTGTGCGGCACACGTAGGTAGTCTGAGATCCTTGGAGAGGAGCAGATAACACAGTAAGGGGCCCTGGGCAGTTTTTTGCCTCTCTTGCAAATGCAGGCCCTGAAGGAAGGGACTGTGGACAAACCCTCCTAGACGGTCTGAATGATCAATCCCAGCTCCACGGGGAGGAGTGAGGATGCCACTCCTGGGATCACTTTATAGTCCTGCCAGGACTTGCAGAGATGGCACTTGGCCGGGGCTTCCAGCAGGAACGACGAAAGCAGCCTTTGCTGCGTCCCTGGGACTGAGGCGGTGGCTGGCTCATGACCCCTTCCTTCCCTGTCTTTCTTGGCCCTGGAGATGTCCCCTCTTTGTCTACACACTGTCTATTCCTGTGCCAAGCTGGTGGCTCACGGCGGGACCCCAGCGGGGGCTGCGGGGCTGCTCGGCTGCAGCTTCGGCTCTTTCTTCTGTCTGGGATCTGCCCCCTGGGTGGTGGGCTCTGCTTCCAGGCAGGAAAAAGTGGTCAAACCAAACTTCCAGCCCAGTCACAGCAAGTGGAATTCCTTAACCTGTTTCCAGTCTGTGCTGAGTCCCTTTCTGACATATTTGCCCTTTTTCTTAGGCCTGGAGAATGTTTGAAGCTTCCGGGCCTAAAATAAAGGTTTTCTAAACCTTCTGAACTCCTCTCAACCAGAATCCAGATGAGAAAAACAAGAAGAAAGTCTCCAAGCCCCTCCCCACGCATGGCCTCCTATCCACAGCTCCTCTGTGCTGGGGGGGTGGGGGGGTGGGGGGGTGGAGACAGGGAAGAAGGGGCGGGGGGAGGCATGTCGCTCCAGGTTAGGGGAGCAGGGAGACCCTGGTCCTCCTCGT
>NW_005871051.1:27833579-27871198 GCF_000147115.1 Myotis lucifugus
CCCGCCAAGACAAATTCCCACTTTGTTCCCTGATCTTTTCTTATCTCCATCCTCGCCCCTGCTTACCTCTTCGTTCTGGCCCTCCTCAGTCTTTTCACCTAAGTTTTGGGGCTGTTACTTTCCTGCCTTCTCTTTTTCTTCCTTAGTGTCCAGACCCTAACCCTCTCGGCTTCAGCCCCCAATGGTTCACATCTTGAATGCACCCCTCCCCACTTCATCGCTTTAGTTTCCTCCGCAAACTTTGGTGGAATGCACACTGTGGGCTGAGCAGTGGGTGGGGGCCATTTCATTCAAAATCTCAGCATGGAAGCAGCTGTCCCGGTCATTTCACTGGTCGCCCTTCTGGAATTGCCCAGGGAAGTGTTTCCCAAAGTATTCTCTTTGGTACCCCAGGTTGTCCGTTGTGCCTCCTCCGGTGGAAATTCCCAGAGGCAGAGACCAGTGGTCAGACGAGTCTGTGTGCTGTTTTCCTCTGCTAAGTCTCAGACACATGACCGTATGGAAGGCTCTGGAAAGTTCCACCTAAAGAAGCCTGTTTACTTTGACTAGGACTCCCTGTAACGGAGACTGTCCCCGTGGCCTGTTTGTAAGAGCTCTCCTTTCTCAGGTCTCCTCCTAGTCGCCTGTTTTTGCCAGAGAGCTCTTCCCTGTGTTGGCTAAGGCCGCTTCTGTCCTGGCCACGCACAGAGCCCAGCCCTCGCCGTCCTTCGGAAAGGTTCCTGGGAAGTAAATGCACAATCTGAGGACCGCTCTCTGCTTCCCGGCGCCAGGTGCTCCAGGTTCCTTCTACTCTAATCCTGGTGTGGGGTCTTAAACACCACCCCCCTTCCCAGGTGCTCCCCACTGACCAGGCCCATGTCCCCCGGTGTTGGGATCAGCCTGGAGTGGAGCTGACTATTGTGGGCTGGGGAGCACTGCGCCCCCTTTATCCAGGATTTGGAACTTTTCCTTCTCGCCTTCATGATTTTACCCATGGGTTTTGGGCAGCCCTCAAACGCATTGACGTCTGGCAAATCTCCAAATGTCATCACACATGCCACTGAGCCCTTTCCTCCAAAACCTGCACCTGAGAAGTGGGCGAGGAGGACCTAGTTTTGTGAGCTTGCCTTTAAAAAAAATTGTGATAAGGTATAAATTTTACTATTTTACCCATTATTAAGTGCACAGTTTCAGTGGCATTATGTGTATTCACGTTGTTGTGCAACCATCACCACCATCCATCTCCACAATTCTTTTCATCTTGTAAAACTGAAACTCTGTTAACAATAACAATGAAATAATAGCGCCCCATTCCATTCCCACCACCGTTCTACTTTCTGTCTCTGTGAGTCTATTTTAGGTACCTCATATAAGTGGAATCATACAGTATTTGTCCATGTTGTAGCATGTGCCAGAATTTCCCTCCGTTTTCTTTTTTTAAAATATGTTTTATTGATTTTTAGAGAGGAAAGGAGAGGGATAGAGAGAAAAAAACATCGATGAGAGAGATACATCAATTGACTGCCTCCTGCTTGCCCCCTATTGGGGATTGAGCCCGCAACCCAGGCATGTGCTCTGACCAGGAATCGAACCAATGACCTCCTGGTTCATGGGTTGACGGTCAACCAACTGAGCCACACTGGCCAGGCTCTTTCCTTTTTAAAACTGAATAATATTCCACTGTAAGTACACACCACATTTTGTTTATTTAGTCATCCATCAATGGGCATTTGAATTGTTTTCACCTTTGACTATTATGGATAATGCTGCTATAAACATGTTTGAGTCCCTGCTTTCTTTCTTTTTTAAAAAAAATATACTTTTATTGATTTCAGAGAGGAGGGGAAAGGGAGAAAGAGAGAGAAACATTAATGATGAGAGAGAATCATTGATCAGCTGCCTCCTGCATGCTCTACACTGGGAATTGAACCCGCAACCCGGGGATGTGCCCTGACCGGGAATCGAACCGTGACCTCCTGGTTCGTAGGTTGACGTTCAACCACTGAGCCATGCTGGCCGGGCCAAGTCCCTGCTTTCAATACTGTTGGGTGTATACCCAGAAGTGGAATTGCTAGATAATATGAGCTCTTCCTTGCTCTGATTTATCCCTGGACATCACCAGTTTGCTGAGATCTTTTGGGCCTTGCTTCTGCCCCAGCTTTGTGTCACCAGCTAATGTGATAGTTGGCACCCTTTCTAGGTTGCTCTACACCCAATAGCAAACCCACCTAATTGTATAGGCATCTATGACCTGTCTATCTTTCCCCCAGCAGCCTATCAGAGGGGCCTTGCTCACCATGGCAGAGATAACAGGTTAGCCGTGGCTTTCTGTTGGACTAGCTTGACAATCTTGTTTCAAAAGCAAATGAACATGTGACTCAGCAATTCCACTCTTGGATATATACCTAAGGGAAATGAAAATGTATGTCTACACAGAAACTTGTCCGTGAGTGTGATAGCAGCATTGTTTATAACAACCAAAAGTGGAAACAACTCAAATGCCTATCAACTGATGACAGGATAAATAAAGTATAGTGTATTTATACAATAGCACTTTATTTGGCAATAAATAAAAAGGAATAAAGTACCGATTAACATATGCCACAACATGGATGAACCTTGAAAACATTATGCTAAATGAAAGAAACCAGATACAAAAGGTCACATATGGTATGATTCCATTTATCTGAACTGTCCAGATAGGCAAATACATAAAGACAGAGAACAAACTAGCAGTTGCTAGGGGGTGGTGTGGGGAGAGGGGAATGGGAATAACCATACAGACTTATTTTTGGGTGACGAAAATGCTCTGGAATTAAATAGTGATGGTGGCTACACAATCTTGTGAATTCAAATTTTAAAAATGAATTTTATGATATACATTATATCTCAATAAAGCCGTTACTTTAAAAAGAAGTTAAAACCAAGTAAATAAGGCCCTGAATTATATTTATTGAACTGATGGCAATCATTGCTTCCTTTTTAAAGGGCTCAGAAACCATCCTTTGGTAATACTAGATCCTGGACTGGTCCATCTGTGATTCATATACTCTGCCCCCTTCCTGGAAACCCAGAAGAACCTTGCTCATTCCAGACCTGGAACACCTGTCTTGTCCTTAAGTGTCCCTTGGAGTCACCAGCAGACCGAGGGGTCTCGCCTGCACCCAGTAGCACTTGTACTGAAAGGAAAGGAGGCAGTGCTTAGTGAGAGCACAGAGCTGCTTGAGTTAGAAGATGCCATGCAGAAGGAGGTCGCATCAGCGAGTTCCAGAGGGGGACAGACAGTGGGTGCTGTTGGAGATCAGAGGAGAGAAGAGGGCAGCTTCCAGAGTTCTGGGGTATAGAAAGGCCACTGTAGAGAGTCAGGGGTGGGTGGTGTGTTCTGGGTGGGAGGATTGGCATGAGTCAGCCACTGTGGCTGGAACAGATCATGTTGAGGAGTACAGGCCTCATCTCCAGCCCGACCCCGTGGGCCTCAGAATACCTCCAGCCCACAGAGATGGATTTCTGGTTGCCTACAGGCTGTAATTCCTGGTGGGTGGTGGTGTGGTTCCTAACAATGGTGGGCTTTAGTTGTTAGGTTGGGGGAAGGGCGAGATAGTGAAGAAACCAGATTTTTTTATTTAATTTTTTAAAGTGCTAAAATACACATAAAATTTACCATCTTAACCATTAAGTGTACATTCACATTCTCCTGTAACTATTACCACCATCTGTCTCCAGAAACTTTTTCATATCCCAAACTGAAACTCTAGCCCAGAGATTTTCAATCTTTTTCATCTCATGGCACACATAAACTCATTACTAAAATTCTGTGGCACACCAAAAAAAAAAAAATTATTTTGCCAATCTGACAAAAAAAAAAAAATTAGGTATAACTGTCATTTACACCAGACAGTTATTGTTGTGTTGGTTGTTGTCATTTTTTTCTTTGACAATTTAAGGGAAAAGAGGTCAGTGCCCCTGATGATATATCAGGTATTGCATGTTTTAAAAATTCTTATGACACACCAGTGTGCCGCTGCACACTGGTTGAAAATAGTGGCTCTAGTCCATTAAACAGTAACTCCTCATTCCCCCACTCCCTGCCAACCACTGTTCTACTTTCTATCGCTATGAATTCTAGATACCTCATCTAAATGTAATTGTGCAGTATTTGTCTTTTGTGTCTGGCTTATTTCAACCCTAGCATAATGTTGTCAAGGTTCATTCATGTCGCAGCATGTATCATAATTTCATTCCCTTTTATTGCAAATAATATTCTATTGTATAAATATGCCATATCCCATTGTATGGATATACCACACTTTATCTATCCACTCATTTGTCAATGGATATGTGGGTTGTTTCCACCTTTTGGCGATTATGCATGAATAATGTTTTTTAAAGCAAGAGAGCAAAGAGAGAACTCTGGGCAGCAGAAAATAAGATGGACTTGAAGAAAGGAGGCCAGGGAGTCTGGGAGAAAATGCTGTAATAGTCTGAGTGTGTAGAGAAGGCAGGTGGAGTGTCAGGAGAAAGCAGAGGCCAGAGGCTAAAGAAGGCCCTGCTGGCTGACCGAGGCATTCTGGAGTAGAGGGCGGGGCTGCATCTCCATGGGGGACGGCTGGGTTTGTTTCCAGGCAGAGGGATGGGGGGCTCGAGGGACAACCAGCAGAGGTGCTGGCTCTGTGGTTAAAACTCAGACAAGAGGGCAGAGCTGGGACCTCTCTCAGCTGTTAGTCACACAAAAGTGACCATTCAGAACTGGAGACTAGATGAGTGAGCCAGAGGACAAAGCATAAAGCCAGAGTGCAGTGACCAAGCCTGATTCACGGCCTCGTGCAAGGGCAGGAAGCATAAGCAGGAGACGGAAGGATGAGAGGAGGGGTTGGTGGAAATGGGCATAGAGAAACCCGAGGGGAGGCTACTGGAATCTCTGGTTGCTCTGTGTGAATATAGAGGGTCCATGGGGCGCATTCCTGCAGCTCGTCGGTTGTCCAGTATCAGGAGATTCAGTTGATGTTTATTGACAGAAATGGGGGGAATAAAGGTAACCAGGAACATTTTCATCCTCAAGAAACGATGGCCGCCCTAACTGGTTTGGCTCAGTGGATAGAGCATCGGCCTGTGGACTGAAGGGTCCCAGGTTCAATTCCGGTCAAGGGCATGTACCTTGGTTGTGGGCACATCCTCAGTGAGGGGTGTGCAGGAAGCAGCTTGTCGATGTTTCTCTCTCATCGATGTTTCTAACTCTCTATCCCTCTCCCTTCCTCTCTGTAAAAATAATAATAATAATAATAATAATAATAATAATAAAAGAAACGATGGCCCACTTATCGAAATAAGTCATTAAAACAAACATGTAGTACAAGATCCACTGTGAATCATAGCAGTTCCCAAAGGTGTTTTGAGGAAGGTGGTCCCTTCTGATGCGGTGATCCAGGTGCTGCAAAGCAGGAGGTATTTGAGTTGCTTTTCAATAGGTGAGGCCAAAAAAAGATTCACACATTTGGGAGAGTGACAGGTGTTCTTTCGTCCTGGCTGTGCCATGCCTCATCAGTGTACTTCCTTTGACTCTGCAGGTATGATGCCGGACGGGACGGCTTCATCGACCTGATGGAGCTGAAGCTGATGATGGAGAAGCTGGGGGCCCCCCAGACCCACCTGGGCCTGAAAAGCATGATCAAGGAGGTGGACGAGGACTTTGACGGCAAGCTCAGCTTCCGTGAGGTACCTGTGTCCTGCAGCCCTGAGCCCCTGGAGGGGGAGTGTCCCTGAGGGCACCCTCAAATTTACAGTCTCCTGGAGTACAAATGGCTTGGGCCTCTCTAGAGCAGTGTTTGGATATTTAATCTACAGTTCTGCTTGTAAAAACAATTTAAGGCGTTAGTGAATCTCAGTTCTGCCATGGGGAGATGCTCAGTAAGGAGATTGAAAGTCAGTGTGGCCCTGGCCAGGGAGCTCAGTTGTGTGGAACATTGTCCTGTACACCAAAAGGTAGTGGGTTCGGCCCAGCCAGTGTGGCTCAGTGGTTGAACATCAACCTATGAACTAGGAGGTTGCAGTTTGATTCCATGTCAGGGCACATATTCAGGTTGTGGGCTCAATCCCCAGTAGGAGGTGTGCAGGAGTCAGCCAATCAATGATTCTCTCTCAGCATTGATGTTTCTATCTTGTTCTCCATCTCTTTTTCTCTCTGAAATCAATAAAAAATACATATTTTTTAAAAAGGTGACAGGTTCAATTCCCCATCAGGGCACATACTGAGGTTGCGGGTTCAATCCCCTATCAGGGCATATGTGGGAGGCAGCCTATCCATGTTTCTCTCTCTCATCAATGCTCTCTCTTTCTCTCCCTTCCTCTCTTTAAAATCAATTGGGGGGGAAAAAAAGAAAGTGTGGGAGTGTGGGTAGATTAACCTCATTTGGGTAAAGTGGTATAAGTATCGAGAAATCTGGAAGGATGTTCACCAAAATGTTCATAGTACGTATTTCTGGGTGCAAAGTTTTGGTGGTTATATAAGTTTATACTTTTTAAAATATATATTAAAAACTTTTCATTTTTATAGTAAGCATTTAAAAATAGTAAATAAAAAAAAAAAAAAGGCTGCTCTGTCCAGGTAGCTCAGTTGGATAGAACACATCCCTAAGATTGTGGGGTTCTATCCCCAGTCAGGGCACATATAAGAAGCAACCAATGAATGCATAAATAAGTGGAACAACAAATCAATCTCTCTCTCTCTCTCTCTCTCTCTCTCTCTCTCTCTCCCTCTCTCCCCCCCCTCTCTCCCTCTCTCTCTCTCTCTCTCTCTCTCTCTTTTTCCCTTCCACTCTCTCTCTAAAAGGAATGGTCCTTTTGGCCTTTGAACCCTGAAACTGCAGGCAAAATTTTGTATGTGCAGATGTTTTCCTGATAGAGTGCACACAGATTCACAGGCTGACCCCCTGTGGGTGATATGGCCATTTCTGTTTGGTGGGTGGGGAGGAGGCTCAAGGCTATTGGGTTCCTCCTGGGGTAAGGATACAAGCCCAGAAGAAAGGGAATTCCATGTCTTACATGTTTGAGTTTTATTGAAAGGCCTCTAGGTGTGTCAGTGTGGCCTGGAATTAGAATAACCTGGGGACAACATCGGGCTGAAGGCTCGGGGCATTAGCCCAGCTGCTGCAGTCTGTTCTCAGGCGTGTCTCAGCTGATCCCTCCGGGGCCAGAAATAGAGAAGACTGTCCTTCCTGGTGTTTACCCTTGGTTATTCCAGAAACAGTGGAGCGTCAGCATCCTGCTTTCCGATGGTGACTTTGACCGAGTACTGGTCTTCTGTCCAGGCTAGATAGGGCCTTGGAGGCTCTTCCTGGGGTCTTTGCAGTTGACTGGCATCCACGAGTCCCTGCCCAGCTGTGATGAAACTGGCCTTGCCTCTCACTGCCCACAGATCAACTCCAGATTCTTCCATCGCTTCCTTTCTGAACTGGTAGATGTGGAGATGGAAGATCACAGAAAACCTGTGTTGGGCATAACCCCCACAACTAGGATAATCCGGTCCAGCCTTCATCGCAGAGCTGGGAGCTAGAGGGCTGAAAAGGTCAGCATTTGCCTGAAATCAGGCCCCAACCCATGGCTGGACCTGAGCTGCAGCCTGTATGTCACATGTGTCACTCGCCATGGTCGCCTTCCCACCTGTCCCTCCTGCTCCCTCACCTGCCCTTGGTTCATTTATGTCATGCATGTGTGGTACTGGGCACTGACTCTTTCCTACCCGGGTGCCCCTGGGGTGTAGAAAGGTAAAAAACTTTTGCTTGTGATGCTTTTGGAGGCAACGCTTGGAGAAAGAGCTTCTGTGGCAAAGTTGGGATCTCTGGAGAACAGAAATCGAGAGGGTGTTGAGAGGTCTGTGCAAGTCACCAACTGAGCTAACACAATCCCTGCTCTGAGTTTTACCAAAGGGCCCCCCAAATTTGCTCTTCCAGGAGTCCAGGATGCTTGGTTAGCTGTGGAGATGCTGGTTTGGCCATTTCCCACAGACGGTGGACAGTAGAGAATTGGACATCTCCAAGGGTTCCATGGTGGGTTTTCAACCTGCCTACAGAGCTCAGTGACCTTTGCATTCACTCCTTTGTCAGTTCGGAGCCCCATATGGTCCCACCTCTAGCAGTTATACCTCCAGAGGCATAGGCTCACTTGCTGTTACCACGCTGTGCTTATGGAGGGAGGTTTGCTGTCAGACCTCAGTCTCACACAAGCTGCAGAACTTCAGCATGTTATTTTCCTTCTGTGCCTCAGTTTTTCTGTCTTAATATGGGAGTGTTGATACTTTTCTCAGGACTGTTGGGGAGAACCAAGTTCTCTTCCTTTGCCTGTATCAGAACTCTTAGTTGTAAGTGACAGGAAGAGAATGCCAACTAATGTAAATGAGAAAAATCAAATAACTATTGGTTCGCATACCTGGGAGATGAAGAAGTAGAAATGCATTAGATATAAGTAATCCAGGGTCATTCTCTTGCCATATCTCGACATCTTGACTGTGCTTTCTTCCGTGTCCACCTCATCTTCTACTTCTACATAGGGCATTGTCCCAGCACCTGCAAGATGGCGGACAGCAGCTCCAAGGTTCAGTGCCCCAGTTTAGCAACCCCAGTGAATAGAGGGCTTCTTTTCATACCAGTCCTAGAGGAAGGCCTCCGATTGGCCCTACAAGGAATGCACGCCCACGTCCTAGACCAATCATTGCATTCAGGGGACTGTTATTGGCTAAGGCCAGGTCATATGCCACAGGGCACCATGGTCAACAGACTTACCATCATCACATGGGACAGGGGTTGCCAGGAAACAAAATTGCTCACGTCTTCAGTTCCTTTCTCAAAACCTGGCACTTAGTAGGTGCTTACCTTTCTTTAACTCTCCCAAGCAAGTCACACCCAAGTAAAGCTCTTTGATACAAAAGGTAGGTCTCTGTTAAGTATTATTTTGCTGCTTTTCCCAAACATACAAGGAAATTTGTCTTCCTCTTAAACCTTTTCATTTCCAGTTATGAAAATAATGCATGTACATTAAGGGCATTTTAGAAAATGGCATACAAGGAACCATTCAAAATGATGATGCAACACAGTGTTTCATGACCAGAGAACAATTGTTGACCATGTAAAAAGTAGGGACAAGCCCTACCCAGTGTGGCTCAGTGGATAAAGCATTGGCATGCAGACTGAAGGGTCCCCGTTCGATTCTGATCAAGGGCACAAACCTAGGTATAGGCTTGATCCCCGCACGGGCCTGACCAATCAATGGGACATTGATGTTTCTCTCTCTCTGTCTCTCCTCCTCCCTTCCACTGAAAATATCCTCAGGTGAGGATTAACAAACAAACCAATGTTTAAAAAAGTAAGGACAAAAGCAGATTACTAAACTGTCTATAAAATATTATTTCCATTTGAGGTTTGTGTGTGTGTGCAGACACACATAAGAAGCGTAAGGATGGAACAGAGTTAGCAGTTCTATCTCTATCCTCACCTGAGGATATATTTTTATTGATTTTAGAGAGAGAGGAAGGAAGGGGGAGAAAGAGAGAGAGAGGAACATTGATATGCAAGAGAAACATCAACCGGTTGCTTCCGGTAACCCCGACTGGGGATCAAACCTGCAACCTAGGTATGTGCCCTCACGGGGGATTGAACCTCAACCTTTTAGTGAGAGGGACAATGCTCCAATCAACTGAGCCACCTGGCCGGGGCTACCCTTGACTTTTTTGAGATATCATTTTATATAATGACTACCCCCTTTTTGATTAAGCCAAGTTTGTTTCTGTTACTTGCAAACTTTGAGCTCTAACTAACTAATATGGAAATGTGTTTGCATCTCAAGCTTAGAGCCATGAAATTTTAAATTTCCTAAACTTATCAGAAGCATTTTATAGCTTGAATCTGAAATTGCTTTTAGCTTTGACAGTTCTCTCTGTTTCTTTGTTTTCTGTTTCTCCTTCCCTCCCCCGCTCTTTGCTCATAGCTAGGACACTTTCCAATTCCCCACAACATACCAGTCTTTGTGGACTATAAATAGGAAGACAAACAAGGCTGGGCAGTTAGAGAAATTATCATTCAGGAGTTGGTGATTGTAATAAAATTAAATGAGAATGTCTGGCATGCTTTTGGAAGGCTGCACATTTTCAGGTTGAGCTGGACTTTTAATCTTCTTTAACTGGCGGGGATGGGGGCCCCTAAGTAATGACAGGGCTCCTCTTGGTCATCTGCTGAGCTGGCAGAGTGAGCATACGAGGCCAGGCTGGGGTCTGCTCTGGGAAAAGACCCACGAGGAATACTTTAAGCCATTCTGTAAACACAGAGGAACATTGTCATCTCCACTTCGGATGTGAGAGGCCGCCCCAGGGTCACCTGGGTTGTTGCTAGGCTCTGTCTTTCCTGGGTTGCCTCCCTGGGCCCAAGGGAATGGCTGGTGTGGAGAAGCTACCTGCTTTTGTGTGTGCTTTACAGAGCAATGTGTGTGTGGGGGGGGGGGGTGCGGGGCGGGTGGCTTCTGTAACTAAATGCTTTAAAGACAGGCAGGGTACCGAGGGACAAGGGACAGATACTTCCCTCCTTCCCTCCTGGAGTGGCTCACATTTGCAGCATTGAAGTTTTTGCTGCTCCATCTCTTCTGTGAGAGCCCGGCCACAACCGTCCCCAAACCCCCTTGCCCTCCCTTCTACTCACCTTCTTCAACAGGCTTGTTTTCTTTGTCGTTTTACAGCCAATATGTATGTATTAATTCTTTTATAGTACCTGAACTTGACTCTCAGACATATAAAATGAAACACCGAAGTGTCTTTATATTCAGTGATAAAGCTGATATCATATATAGCTTTCATATAAGGATACTTAGTATTTTCCAAGCCTCTGGAGCCAGTGTTTGGGCTCTGATAGTCTGCAGCAAACTGAGTCTTTGCCGGCCTCTAGTGAGAGAGTTTGAAGTTGCGGGTGGATGAACATCGTGTTGCTACTGAGCCAATCAGTGGCCTCTGCACAGCTGCGTGTCCCTGCACATCTTGCTTCATCCCTGAGCATCTTGCTTCATCCACAGCTTTGCATTCAGCAATGACCATAGTGGAGTCAAGACCCCCAAAGCAAGAATTACAAAGAAAGTTTTATTAGCAAGGTTTTTGGGGTGGTGGTGGTAGAGGTTAAAACTTTTTCTTTTTAATATGTTTTTATTGATTTTAGAGATAGGGGGAAAAAAACAATAACATAGAGGTTGATCGGCTGCTTCCTGACACCCCCTACTGGGAATCAAGCCTGCAACCCAGGCATGTGCCCTGACTGGGAATCGAACCTGTCACCCATCCCTGCATTGGGGGATGCTCAACCAACTGAGCCACACTGGCCAGGGCAAGGAGGTTGAAACTTTGACTTAATGAAAGACGCTTCTCTCTAGGAATTAAGAGTCTTGGCAGTAAAAGACACCCCAGGTGGAATTTGGAGAGCCTGTTGTAGGTGTTTTACCTCTCACTATACTTTAGATAATGTTCTTTTCTCTTGGGAAGCCATTCTCTGGAGAAGAAGGTCATGAAAAAGAACCTGGAATTTCCCTATATTGTAGGTAGCACATGAAAACCTGGAGGAACCTCTTTGATGTGGAATGCATAACTCATATTCTTTCCAATGAAAAATAAATGATAGAAGTTGGGTAGCCATTATTGACAAATACATTCAGAAAAATTCTTTAAAGAAGAGAAGTTAAAAGCCATAAAATTGACTTGGGGGAGAAAGACGGAAAGCTGGGGGACCAACCTTTTCAGCTTAGCCTATTTATTTATTTTTAAATGCATTCTACAGAGGCTTTGGCACAGGCTGGCTTTAAAGATTAACTCATTCAGGTTGAATTTTGAATCTGGAAGAAGAAGATGGATTATTCAATAAATGATGTGGGGATTACTAACTAACCATTTGGAGGAAAATAAGGTTAATGATCAACATCGCATGATAGATCAGAATAAATTTCAGAGATTAAATATTTACATGTTAAAAAAAAAAGGGAGTCATAAAAGCAGTAGACAAAAAACATGGGTGATTGTTTCTATAACCCTGGTGGCGAGGAAGGTTTTTCTAAGCACAACACTGGTGAGAAAAAAGAAAAAGTTTGATAGATTTTATGTAAAATTTTTGAAAGTCAAAAATGACCATGAACAAAAGCGGAGAGACAGAGCTAAAGCATTTGAAACATAGCTATAAGGATTTCTTAGAAAATACTAAGAAAGGTAAGCAATCTAGTGGGGCTCTCAGCGATGTGGACCTTTCCCCACAGTTCCTGCTCATCTTCCACAAGGCCGCCGCAGGGGAGCTGCAGGAGGAAAGTGGGCTGATGGCCCTGGCAAAGCTGTCTGAGATCGATGTTGCCCTGGAGGGCGTCAAAGGTGCCAAGAACTTCTTTGAAGCCAAGGTAGGTGGCTTCTTCCTGTGTGGGACAATCGCCCCCTCCCTGCACCCTGCCCAACAGGAGATCCCGGTTAGTGACTCTCTCATTAACTCCCTCAGGACAAGCTTAAATAGATCGTGCGTGATTGCAGGAGAATGAATGTGTCTGCGTGCAATCTACAAATCAAAAACACAACTGAATGGCACATGCATCAGACTCTGGTTTCAGATTGGGTTACTTGGACAGCTACCTCCATGTTTGCATCTTACACACTTGTGTGTAAACAAGTGAATAATGGGGCCAGAGGAGGGAGCCTTGGTGACTTGCCCCAAATTTGCTCCATTGACAATGTCTGGGAGTGGGGAAGGAATCTGCAGTGCACGGTCTTGACTCTCCTCTGGGTGCTGCCGTTCATTCACATGTTCATCCGGCCATTGAACATTTATGGAGAGCCCACCCCTTGCTGGGCACTGTCATTTTCACCTCTGCAGAGCACACCTGCAGAAAGAGAGATCAGGAGAGCCCTCCAAGCCCCCTGTCCACCACAGTAAGGCTGCCTCCTCCTGTTACCCGTCTGTGCCTCAGTTTCCTCATCTGTGCAGTGGGGTGGGGGGGCAGAGATAATGGGATTGCTGTGAGGATTCCAAGAGTTCACATATACGTAAAGTGTTAAGCAAGTACCTGCTCACTGTGAGTATTCCATATGTGATACGAGCTGTTGGACTCCTCACCACCCCAGGCAGGAGTCTGCCTCTTGTGTGGTTTTGGCTTACTCTACTAGTCTGCCCAGAGACAAATTGTCCTTGGCAACACATTTCAGCCTGCTCGGGCCCTTAAGCTCGATTATCTTCTCACTTCTCTGTGATGCTGCTTGGAGAAACAGTCCATCCTTTTTGTGCCAACATGTAAACTGAATCATGGTGGACTGGGTGCCTGAATTCCTACTGCCATCATCTGATAGTCAGGGGCAGGCCGACCACTCATTGTGCCTTCAACACCAGCATTGTGTGTCCAACCCTGAAAGTGGTTTGGCCCTTCCTTCATGACGTAACATTGATTCAACCCAGTCCCCCTGGCAATGCCTGGCCCCACATTCAGCTCAGGAGATACAAGGGTGTAGTAGATGACACGTTTGCCCTGCCCAGGACACGCACTCAGTCTAGTGAGGAAAGCAAACTGTCAGCCTGGATAGAGAGGAGGCAGGGGCTAATTCTGGTGGGATGGGTCCTCCCCATTCATTGACTGAGTCAACGTGTGCAGATCTCTCGTGATACCTTGGGCTGGGGCCGAGGACTGAGACTCACCTTAGCAGGATGCTCTTTTCACTCCACGGCTGCAGCGCAGTGTGCCGAGTGCTTTTGTCCAAGTCTGTATGAAGTCTCTGGGAACGTCTTATCTGGGCATTCAGACCTTTTATAACCTAGATCTGGTCCTCACTCTAGCCTCGTCCACCCCTTGCATGTTTCGAACGCTGCCATGCTTTTCATGACTGGGCCTCAATACTACTGTGTCCTCTGCCTGGAAGGCCCCATCCAAATGCCTCTTCCTAGAAAACTCTACTCATTCTTTAAGACCCATGTTAAAGAGTTGCCTCTTCTTGGCTGTTTTCCCTGATTATCCCAGTTGAAAAAGTCTGTCCTCTTCTGCGTGCCTGTGTTATGAGTGGAAGTGCTATCATAATTTATTTGTTCAAGGTATTATAATTTATTTTGGACACGTTGGGCAAGTAAATAAATCGACCCAATTTTTTGAGAGCAGTTTGGATCTAGCTGTTAACTTTTGATATTCTTCACCTCTAGAATTCTGCCTATAGGAGTTTGGCCTCAGAGACACTCATGTAAATGCACCTTCAGCACCAGCATTGTGTGTCTAACCTTGTCTGTATATAAATATAAATACAGACAAGGGTTTTTTTCCTAAAGCACTGTTAGTAATAAAGAAAAATTGGAAATGACTGAAACTTCCATTATCAGGAATTACACCCACACATGTGCACACCCTACAGCCATGGGTATGTATAGACAGATGCCGAAAATGAATTAAGCAAAACAGTTTGTTTGAAACCCCATTTTGTAAGTATTAAATACACCCTGGATAATTACTTCCAAAGCATTAGTAACACTTGTTGTCTGAGGGGCTTTTTAAATATTTTTGTAATGTTTTATAATTACGGCTGCATTATTTTTATAACCAGGAGAAAAGATGAAAAGAATAACAATAAAATAAAATTTTTTGAGTGTGTTATGTGTACGCATCTGCCTCCCCACCCAGACTCAAAGGCAGGGTAGGTATATTATCTTTGTAATTACAGTGCTGGGCATATAATGGCCCTCAATAAACATTTGCTTGAGTGACAAATGCAGGGAATCACCCCTTGAATTTAGGAGAGGGCCATAAAGGAGCTGACGTTTGTGACAGATGTTCAAAGATGAATGGAAACTCACCTTGTAATCAAGGAAGGGAAGGCGTTCCTGCCGTGGGAATGGCAGGAGCAAAGGCTCCAAGGCATGGAGGGTGAGGAGTGTCTGGAGGCTGGCCCTTGTCCACACTGGACACACTTAGACAGGGAGTCTGGGCTCCCCTAGAGACCAGGCCTTCCTCAGCCTACTGAGCACCAGAACCATCTGCAGGCCAGCTTCCCAGTCCCACCCAGATCAACCTGGTTCTCCAGGGTAGGGCCCAGGAAACATGGACTTGAATCAGCTCTGCAGGTGGTTCAGGGCAGAGCCAGGCTTGGAAAGCACAGCTGCACACTTGTGTGTGTGTGTGGTGGGGGGGTGGCCCTCAGAGGAGCTTGAGCAGGAGCCTGACATGATGAGTGGTGGACACTATAGGGATCGACTTGCCTGGGGCGAGGCTGGACTTGGGAAGCTTTCATAGATTCTGGAGAATCGTAGGTCCAATGAAGGTAGTGACAATGGGGGACTCTCGGTACTTATGACCACTTGATTGGAGGTGGGATGTACACTGAGTGGCCAGATTATTATGACCACCTGACATTTGTAGGCAAATTAGCTATAATTTCGCACTGAAGTTGCTAGAGGGCCAGACCATTATAAATAGGGAAGCAGGTTGTTTACCACGACAATAGAAGTGATTTTTTTCTGAAGATATGGGTAAACAACTCGATTTAACAGCCTTTGAACGTGGGACATATATATATCTATATAGACTGAGTGGCCAGATTATTATGACCACCCCAGTACTTCGTTGAGCCACCTTTTGCCTTCAATACTGTGGCGATTCTTCTTGGCATTGACTCCACGAGATGTTGAAAGGTGATGTGAGGAATCTGACACCAGGCCTGATGAATAGCACTGTCCAGTTCTGTGAGATTTGATGGTTGTGGAACCAGCTGCCTGATGGCTCTTTTAACTTTGTCCCACAAATGCTCAATTGGATTGAGATCTGGTGATTGTGGGGGCCACCTAAGCAAGGTAAAGTCTCCCTCATGTTCTTGAAACCACTCCTGCACAATATGAGCACCGTGGCATGGTGTATTGTCTTGTTGGAAGAAGCCATCTCCATTGGGATACGCCATCAACATGATAGGATGAACTTGATCAGCAACAATACATAAAGTATGTTGTGCTATTCAGATGTTGTTCCACACGAATTAAAGGGCCCAAATCATGCCAGGAAAACATGCCCCAAACCATAACACTGCCCCCACCAGCTTGAAGGGTTGTACTCATGCATGTGGGGTGAATGCTTTCATGCTGTTTCTGCCAAATTCTCACTCTGCCATCTGCATGATGCAACTGGAAACATGATTCATCAGACCACATGACTTTTTTCCAATGCTCGACTGTCCAATCCTTGTGTTCCTGTGCGAATTGGAGACGTTTTATCTTGGTAACTGCAGACAGCAAAGGTGTTTAAACAGGCCTTCGGCTTCCATATCCATACGATGCAGTGTATGGATAATTTGCCTACAAACATATATATATATATATATATATATATATATATATATATAATCTCCCACATTCAAAGGCTGTTAAATTGCGTTGTTTACCCATATCTTCAGAAAAAAATCACTTCTACTGTCGTGGTAAACAACCTGCTTCCCTATTTATAATTGTCTGGCCCTCTGGATATTATAGCTCATTTGCCTACAAACGTCAGGTGATCATAATAATCTGGCCACTCAATGTAAAATGCTACAAGGCTTGTTGGTGATATTTTTTTTCCATCAAGGCAGGCCATCCCCCCAGCCATGGGAATAATTTAAGGAGGAAAAGTTATAAGCTGGGTTTTAGAGTTAAATCTAAGGTGACTTAAGGTAAAAGGAAGGCATGCCCTTTCATTTGAAGGGCACAATGTTGGTTGCAAATAGTTTCTGTTCATGTCCTAAGAAATACCTGGGAAATTTGGAAAATATCATTTCCTAGTCCGTGTTACACCCACACATTTGCATGATAGGGCTTCTGATTCAGAAAGAAGGAAAACAACATTCCTGGTAACAGTTTCAGAAGTATCTGTCTCCAGAAACAGACCCCTGTGAAGTGTAGACAGAATTCAGAAAAAGGATATAATAACTTTTCACTGAGTTGTGAGAATCCTCATTGGGCTCCAAAGGAGGTAACAGAATGAAAATCAGAAAGGGACCTGGCCAGTGTGACTCGGTGGTGGAGTGTTGGCCCGTGGGCCAAAGGGTTGTGGGTTCGATTCCCTGTCAAGGGCATGTACCTAGGTTGCAGGGTCACTCCCTGTCCCCAGTTGGGGCATGTAGGGAGGCAACCAGTCAATGTGTCTCTCTCACATCGATGTTTCTCTCTCTCTCTTTCTCTTTCTCTCTCCCCTTTCTTGCCTCCCTCCCCTCTCTAAAAATCAATGGGAAAAATAGCCTTGGGTGAAGATTAATAATAATAAAAAAAGGACTGGGATAATGTTTAAAATATTGATATCATAGGTAGACCAAATTAGAAAAATGTGGTCAGTTAGACATCTCAGAGACATTGGTGAAGTTTAACTTTAATAATAACACATTTTAAAATAAAACCATCTTCTTTTTTAAAAAAAATATTTTTATAGGTTTCAGAGGAAAGGGAGAGGGAGCGAGAGATAGAAACATCAATGATGAGAGAGAAACATTGATCGACTGCCTACTGCACGCCCCACACTGGGGATTTAGCCAGCAACCCGGGCATGTGCCCTGACTGGGAGTTGAACCATGACCTCCTGGTTCACAGGTCAATGCTCAACCACTGAGCCACACCTGCTCAGCAATAAAACAATATTCTTCAACGTGATAAAAGAATATTTACTTTTTTATAAGTATAAAAACATTCAATAAAATGGTAATATTAAGTAATGTAGTATGGGTACAGGAATAAACAAAACAGTTAGTAGAACAGGATAGACAATAATAAAAACAGCTATATAATAAAAGCCTAATATGCTAAGTGTTGGGTTGTCCAGTTGGCCTCCAACCAAAGTGTAATATGCTAATGCTAAAGCTGCTCAACCGCTTGCTATGACGTGAACTGACCACCAGGGGCAGTCAACTGGTCAACCAGCCACTATGACATGAACTGACCACCAGGGGCAGATGTTCCAACTGGTAGGTTAGCTTGCTGCTGGGGTCCGGCTAATCGGGACTGGAGCCCTCCCACGGTCCTTCCCTGGCTGGCCAACCTCCCGCATCCCTCCCCGGCCCCAATCGTGCACTGGTGGGGTCCCTCACCTTGCCTGCGCCCTCTCGCAATCCAGGACCCCTCCAGGGATGTCGGACAGCCAGTTTCGGCCTGATCCTGCAGGCCAGGCTGAGGGACCCCACTGGTGCACGAATTCATGCACAGGGCCTCTAGTTTAGTATATGAAAAAGATCATTTTTGCCCTACCTAATTTGGCTCAGAGGTTGGAGCATCAGCCCATGAACTGAAAGGTTCTGTATTTGATTCTGGTCCAGGGCACATACCTCAGTTGCAGGCTTGCTCCGAGGCCCCAATTGGAATGCCTGCGGGAGGGAACCAACTGATTTGTCTCTCTCACATTTGTCTCTCTTTCTCCCTCCCTCCCTTACACTCTCTCTAAAAATCAATGAAAAAAATATCCTTGTATGATGATTAACAACAACAAGCTGAATGTGAAGATAAAACCATAAAAGTATTGGAAGGAAATACAGGAAAGTGGGTTTAGAAACTTCTTAAACATGACATGAAATTCCAAAGTCAGAAAGGAAATGGCTGGAAAGCATTGATTGCATCAAAATTTAAGAATATTTGTATGGCTTAAGCTACCTTGAAGTTAAAAGACAAATAAGCCCGGCCAATGTTGCTCAGTGACTTGAGCATCAATCCATGAACCAAGAGAGGTCACCAGTTTGATTCCCGGTCAGAGCACATGCCCAGGTTGCAGGCTTGATCCCTGGTGGGGTGTATGCAGGAGGCAACCAATCGATGGTCCTCTCTCATTGATGTTTCTATCTCTCTCTCCCTCTCCTTTCCACTCTCTCTAAAATCAATAAAAACATATTTTAAAAAAGACAAAGAACGTGGAAATAGTAACTGAAAAATATTAAGAAGGAATTAACACCTACATTATGGAAAGTAAAAAAAATAAAAATAGCTGAATAGAAAAAGGAGCAAAGGATACAAATGGGTACTTCACCAAAGAGGAAATAAAAGGTGCCAGTTTACCTATCAGATTGGCAAGTAGGGAGAAGGTTAATTATAAGCCGTGGCAAGGCTGTGGGTGAAGTGAGAACCCGTGTTCTCTGATGGTGGGGTATAAATGGGAACGGTTGCTTTGGAAAGCAAGTTCACCATCTTTATTAAATAATGTGCATGCCCACCGTGTTTGCAAAGTTTACCTAATTGATGAGACACAGAGAGAAAATCAGTTCTAGGATAGAGAACTTTAAGATGAGTTTACCTGATATTGTATCATTGGAGATAAATTTGATATTTTAAAAATGGCACTGAATCCCATTCACAAATACAAACAAAAAACATGTAATATATGGAAATAAGTTTAGAATGATTTATTTAGAGAAAACCAAAAATTCTAGTGGGTAACCTAAAAGACCGTGGTGAATAAAAATAGAGGCTTTCAGGGAAAACCTATATTGTAAAGAAATCCCTTTGCCACAGGAGAGTGATACAGCCCCAATCAAAATCCCAGCCGGGAGGTTATTTTGTTGTGAAATAAAAACTGGAAAGCAGCCCAGCCGTTATTGCTCAGTGGTTGAGTATAGACCTATGAACCAGGAGGTCACGGTCCAATTCCCGGTTAGGGCACATGCCTGGGTTGTGGGCTCAATCCCCAGTGTGGGGCAGCAGGAGGCAACTGATCAATGATTCTGTCATCATTGATGTTTCTATCTCTTCCTTTCCCTTCCTCTCTGAAATCAATAAAAATATATTTTTTTAAAAAAGTAGAAGTGGGTAATAGGTGGGATATTAAACAGTGTCCTGAAAAAGCAGAGAAGCGGGAAGACCGATCCACAACAGTAAAGTGACTGTGTCCTCGCTACTACCAGGCAAACCTGGGAAGACCACGGGGAAGGAGTCTCATGTCACATGGCTCTAGACCAGTGGTTCTCAACCTTCCTAATGCCGTGACCCTTTAATACAGTTCCTCATGTTGTGGTGACCCCCAATTTCATTGTTACAAATTGAACATAATTAAAGCATAGTGATTAATCGCAAAAACAATATGTAATTATATATGTGTTTTCCGATGGTCTTAGGCGACCCCCGTGAAAGGGTCGTTCGACCCCCAAAGGGGTCGCGACCCACAGGTTGAGAACCGCTGCTCTAGACAACCAAGTTCTGTTCACTGGGTGCTCCACCTCCTAGGTTCTCTTCCCCTCTCTCACTCTGTTGGTCTGTTTCTGCTGTTTCGCTGCAGGTCCAAGCCTTGGCCTCGGCCAGTAAGTTTGAAGCTGAGCTGAAAGCTGAGCAAGAAGAGAGGAAGCGGGAGGAGGAGAAGAGGAGGATCCGCCAGGCAGCCTTCCGGGAGCTCAAGGCCACTTTTAGCACATAGTCGGGTGACCTTGACCTCTGTCTACAGCTGTGCCTCACAGGTGCCCCTGGGAGAGCTGGGCAGGCATCCTCACCCCCAACTGATTCCTTGCCCCAACCAGCCTCCACACCCGTCAAGCAAACGCCTTAGCCTCAGGGCAGCAGGGAGAGTCCTCACCCCCAGGTGAGAGAGACCAGCTGTTCCTTGCCTCTCTTTTCCTCCCACGGTTCTCTGCCCTTTCCTATAGCCAGAATGTGCCTCTGTTTGGCCACCTGTGACTTTTCCTTGTTCCTTTTACTCTTCCACATCAAATAGTGGAAACAAATTGTACAGACGCTTCTTCCCCTTGGTGGTCCTTAGAGGAGATGACCCTTGGGGGCTGTGATGTTCATGTTGCCCATTTTCTTGGGTAATTCTCTGCCCCACCCTCCTCCCCTTTGTTTCCCATCGGCTACCCTGTTCTCATTCTTAGCCCGAGCCTGCCAGTGGCCTTTGCATCTTCACTTGTCTTTTGATGGTGGTGAAGTTTTAGGCAGGTCAAGCTGGACCATTGCCTGTCCCCTCTCCAACAGGGGGCATGGCATGCTGCCAAGGTGATACAAAGTAGTGAAAAGATAAGTTCTGTTCCTCCCATCACGGTTCTCCTGTCCCCTAGCATTTCCCCCAGACCCACCTTCATTCATGTTTCCCCATTCCAGCCTTTCCCCCCCACTCTTAAATACTGTGCTATATACCTATAATAATAAAAGAATAATTTAGAAGTTCTATTAATGAGTAGAATTCCTGCTAACTCTGACTCTATGCAAATTATATTACAGTAGACCCCTGACATTCACAAGTGACAAATCTAGAGTCTTGCAAAATCCCAAAGGTCATGTCCACCCTCATCATGTAGAAAGTTTCCGACATCTGCTCCAAGGTGGTGAAGCTGTTCTAAACCTCCAGCATACGTTTTTATATCTTGTGAGTTCTTGGGATTGTGTACAAATGCCAGGGGTTTGTTGTATTTTTAAAAAATAATTCCTAATGTCATATTTATTCCCTTTTGTAACTGCTGTCTTTACAATAAAGAAAACATCTGCATTTCTACCTTACAGCGGTTTCTTTTTAAATAAACTGTGCAATTAGACTTCGCCATCACATCATTGTGCTTCTAGACTTCTTTGAATTGGGGGAGAGAGGAAGTGTTTTCCGTAGGGGCCACTTCCAGCCCAGGCTTCTGTTGGTCACCGAGTTTCTGAAGTCCAGTTAGAAGTGGTAACTAGAGGGTTAGTCTTCACTCCAGGGAATCTGAGCACTGAGGTTGTCTGCCCACTGCTCTTTCCCATCCCATCACTGAGGATTTTTTCAGCTGCAGGTAAAACCTGTGGCTTAATCTCTCTCTTGCTTACTAGACTCTTGAAACTCTGAGGAGAGCTCACCTTTCCATGTATAATTCCAGGGTATTTGGGGGACCTGGTAAGGACTTCTGTCCTAAGAGAATACCCTTAGCTCCCCAGCGAGGATCATTTCTGTTTCCGCACATGCCCAAGACCTATACAATCCTCAGGCATTTTTCTAGGTCAAGTCATCCTCCAACCTCCCCACCTGGGTTGCAGTGAACATGAAAAAGGAATGAAGAGACTTATTGTATGATTATGCTTCTTGGTATTTATTCCAATGAGCCAAGAACCTTTGTCCACACAAAAACCTGCACAAAAATGTTTATAAGCAGCTTTATCCATAATTGCCAAAAGTTGGAAGCAACCAAGATATTCTTCGGTCGGTGAATGGATAACAGTGTCATCACAATGGAATATTAATTTAGTGATGAAAAGAAATACTCAATAATAAAAAGAAATGAGCTATCAAGCCACAAAAAGATATGAAGAAAACTTAAATGCATATTGCTGACTGAAAGAAGCCAATCCGGAAAGGTTGCATCTACGTGATTCCAATTGCTTGAGATTCTGGAAAAAGCAAAACTATGAAAACAGTAAAAAGATCAGTGGTTGTAGGGTGAGGGGCAGGATGAATACATGACACACAGAGGACTTTTAGGTAGTCAAACTATGTATGATACTGTAATAGTAGATACGTTCATTGTACAGCTGTCAACACCCATAGAATGTACAAGAACAAGAGTGAACCCTTATGTAAACTATGGACTTTAGTTAATAGTAATGCATCAATATGGGCACATCAACTGTAACAAGTGTACAACACTAACGCAAGGTGTTAATAATATGGAAAACCGGAGGGGGAGAAGGAAGAGAGGTTTATGGGCATTGGGTACTTCCTGCTAAGTTTTTCTGTAAACCTAAAACTGCTCTAAAAAAAAAATAAAGTCTACAATTAAAAAAAAAGAAGGCAGGAATGGAGGCAACATTGTAATTACTTTCAAACATTCATTTGTTTCTCTTATAACTAGGCCCAAGTGAGAGTTAAAAACCCTTGAGTGCAATAACAGAAAATGTAACACAGGAGGATTTAAGACAAAAAAGGACCAATATTGGGCCATGTAACAGGACAGAGACAGGACTTCTTGGCCCCATCCTGGTCATGAAGTCCTGCAGATGTTCCTTACATGCCTGTCACCTGCAGTTCCCATCCTCCACCTCCATGGCCATGGCCTTTATTGGTTGCCCTGCCCTCATGTTGCCCTGATTGTCCACCCTACAGCTAGAATAATTCTTATAAGCTGCAAACTGTTTCTAATACCTCTTGGAAGGCAGCTATGCTCACCACAATTCTTATAAGCTGCAAACTGTTTCTAATACCTCTTGATTCTACCGTCCTCTTCACATGGAGTTCTCCCTCTATGTGTGTCTGTGTCTAAATTTCCCTTTTTAAATTTTTATTGATTTTTTTTCTTAGAGAGGGAGGAAGGGGGAGAGAGAGTGAGAAACATCAATCAGTTGCCTCCCATGTGTGCCCTGACCAGGAATCAAACCCTCAACTTTTGGTGCACACAATGATGCTCCAACCAAGTCATACCCATGAGGGCTATATTTCCCTTTTTCATAAGGACTCTAGTCACTGAATTAGAGCCCACCCTAATGACCTCATTTTAGCTCAATTACCTCTTAAAGACCCTATCTCCAAATAACGTGACATTCTGAAGTACATTCTGAGGTGAGGATGCCAACGTGTCTTTTGGAGGGATGCAATCCGATCCATAGAGAGGATGTTCAAATTGCTGTGTAACAAATTACCCCAAAATGTAGTGGCTTAAAGCAACCATTTCGTTATGCTCATAGATTTGGTGAATCAGGAATTCAGACACGGCACAATGAGAATGTTTGTCCTTGCTTCATGATGTCTTGGGCATGTACCTGGGTTGCAGGTTTGATCCCCAGCTCTAGTCGGGATGTGAGCGGGAGGCAACCAATTGATATGTCTCTCTTACATTGATGTTTCTCCCTCCCTCCCTCCCTATCCTTCCCTTCCACTCTAAAAAAAAAAGAAAAAAAATCAATGGAAAAATATCCTCAGGTGAGGATTAACAAAAAATAAAATAGACTGAGCAAACAAGGTGGAAGCTCTACCACCTTTATGATCTAACATTGGAAGTCACCTTGTTTTTCTTCTAGCACATTCTATAGGTTACAAGGGCCCAAGGGGAGGGGAATTATACTCTATGTCTAGAAAGGGTAATTACAAGGTTTTAGAGGAGTACAAGGCATGGAAGATATTGTTGCTGCCATCTTTAGAAAAACACAATCTGCCACAGTTGATCAACCTGTGTTTGCTACAAATTAAACTTGTTTTGGACTGAACTCCCTACTCCCCTCTCCTCCTAATGATCTGCTAGTCTCAATTTCTCTGTTTCTATCACTGATACAACAAATCTGAAACTGTTATTATCTCTGACTAGGGCAGGCATCATCTGCTGTTAACTTTAAAAACCACTATTTAGCCCTAGCTGGTTTGGCTCAGCGGATAGAGCATCGACCTGCGGACTGAAGGGTCCTAGGTTTGATTCCCGTCAAGGGCATGTACCTGGGTTGCGGGCACATCCCCAGTAGGGGGCGTGCAAGAGGCAGCTGAATGGATGTTTCTAACTTGCTATCCCTCTCCCTTCCTCTCTGTAAAAAAATCAATAAAATATTTTTTAAAACTACTATTTAACAAAATATTGGAGAGACAGTAAATTAAGCAAGAAGAGAACAGCACCCTTCCTGAGGAGTATAATAAAAAATTTATTGATTCTATAGGTATTTATTGAGTGTCTACTGTGTGCCAGGACAATGCCAGCTGCTGAGGAAACAAAGTCAAATAATGCAGTATGTGTAATGGTTAAAAGCAAGGGATGTTGTTGGCTTTCACCACCACCACATCATCATCATCTTAGATTCAGTTCTTGCTCTCTGATTTATAGTTTAGGGCTAAAAATATGGCTAAGGTACTCTGAAAAACAACTTGGCAGTTTCTGATAAAGTTAAGCAAACATCACATAACCACCAATCCTGTTTCTAGGCATTTACCCAAGTGAAATAAAAACCTATGTTCAGCTCTGGCTAGTTTGCCTCAGTGGATAAAGTGTCGGCCTGCAGACTGAAGGATCCCGGGTTCGACTGGTCACGGGCACGTGCCCGGGTTGCAGGCTCAGTCCCCAGTAGGGGATGTGCAGAAGGCAGCCAATCAATGGTTCTCTCTCATCATTGATGTTTCTATGTTTCTATCTCTCCCTCTCCCATACTCTCTGAAATTAATAAAAATATATTTAAAAAACCCCACAGAAAACCTATGCTCATACAAATAACTATATATGGATATTTATAGCAATTTTATTAATAATCCCCAAACTATAAACAGCTCAAAATGTCCCTCAACTGGGCATGGATAAACAAATGTAGTGCATATATCCAGTGAAATACTACTCAGCAATAAAAAAGAATAAAGTGCCCTGACTGGTGGGCTTGGTTGGTTGGAGCATTGTCCCATGTACTGAAGGGCCTTGAGTTCAATTCCCAGTCACGGCACATGCCCAGTTTGATCCCTGGTCAGGGTGTGTACAGACTGCAACAAATTGATGGATGTCTCTCTCTCTCTCTCTCTCTCTCCCTCCTCTGCCTCTCTAAAATCAATGGAAACATATCCTTGGGTGAGGGAAGAAGAAGAAGAAGGAGGAGGAGGAGGAGTAAGAGGAGGCGGAGGAGGAGGAGGGAGGAGGAGGAGGAAGAGGAGGAGGAGGAGGAAGAAGGAAGAAGGAAGAAGAAAGTACTAAGTACTGAAACATGGAACAGTATGGCTGACTCTCAGATGCATTAGCTGAGTAAAAGAAGCCAGTCTCAAAAGGCCATATAGTGTATGGATTTATTTATATGACATAAGGCAAAACTATAAAGATGGAAACAGAACAGTGGCTTCAGGGGCTGGGGAGTTTGGGAGGGGGGTTTAGGGCTACCTACAAAAGGTCATTGGGAGAACTTTGGTGGGTGATGGGACTATTCTGTACCTTGATTTTAGTGGTAGTTACACACAGGTATACATTAGTCAAAAGTTGCAGACCTGCACATACAAATGTTAAATCTTACTGTATGCAATGTAATTACAGGCACAGGTTAGAAACACGAGCTCTGCCATCAGTCATCCTGAGCTAGGAAGTCCTTAGAGGCAATAGATGGATGGGTCAGGACAGAAGCCACGTTGACGTTGTTCATGATGGCTTGCCAGGTATGGGAGTTGAGAAAGTGCTTTTAACTTTGTGTGTGTGTGTAGTTGGCTTTGAAAGGGAACACAGAGGTAGGAGGTGGTTGGAAGAGGAATTGGAGTGTGAACATTAACTTTTAAGATGGAAGAACATTTGAGTATTTTTAAGAGCTGGCAGCCCGGGCTGGTGTGGCTCAGTGGTTGGAGGGTTGTT
Organism: Myotis lucifugus; assembly: GCF_000147115.1. Taxonomy (NCBI): domain Eukaryota; kingdom Metazoa; phylum Chordata; class Mammalia; order Chiroptera; family Vespertilionidae; genus Myotis; species Myotis lucifugus. The sequence continues at coordinate 27,859,756 of NW_005871051.1, forward strand.
CCACACACGGAAAAGTCATGGGTTCCTGGCACATACCCGAGTTGTGGTTCGGTCCCGGTTGGGGAGCTTAAGAGGGTGCAACGAACCCATGTTTTTCTCTCTCTCCCTTCCTCTTTCTTAAAAAAGAAAAAAAAATCAATAAACATATCCTCGGGTGAGGATTAAAAAAAAAATCGCTGATGGGAAGAATCCCATTTCAGAGGGAGAAGTTGGAGCCATAAGGAAAGAATGGAATGACCTGAGAAGGGTAGAGTAGCCAGATTTAGCCAACAAACATTTGAATTTCAGAAAAACAACACATACCTTTTTAGTGCATGTCCCCCACATTGCTGGGCGTCCTGTATTTTACCTGCCAAACCCCCAAACGGAAGATTTGGGGGCAAAAGGGTTTTTTAGCTGCGATACAGTAGGAGGGGTGGGGGCTCTGAAGTCCTTGCCAGCTGTCACATTCCGAGACTCCAGACTGAATTCCCGGTTCTACCAGGACCGGTAGTAAGTGGAGACGCTGCTTTGAATTTCAGCTTTTTTTTTTTTTTTTAAACACACATTTTTATTGATTTCGGAGAGGAAGGTAGAGGGAGAGAGAGATAGAAACACCAATGATGAATCGTTGATCGGCTGCCTCCTGCATGCCCCCCACTGGGGACCGAGCCCACAACCCGGCATATGCCCTTGACTGGAATCGAACCGGGACCCTTGCGTCCGTAGGTCAACGCTCTACCCACTGAGCCAAATCGGCTAGGGCTGAATTTCAGCTTTCGCCGCTTCCCCACTTTCTCTAGGACGGGAAGCGGTCAGAAAAAGGCTGCACGAAAACCTGTGGAAAAGTTCTAGTTGGAACATCAGCTCGTACAGCATGCGGAGCTTTCTGAACTGCGAACGCGCTCAGGATTGGGCGCGCAGGACGGTGAGTCACAGGGCACCCGGCCCGGGTCCTCCTCTGGACGCCACCTCCTCTCACCTCAAGGGCAGGCGGAAGCCGCGCCGGGACCGCCCGCGCCTGCGCCCTGCCGCCGCTCCGCTCCGCCCCGCCCCCTCCGGCCCGACATCCGGGGCTCGGGCGGCAGCGTGTCCGGGAAAAGGGGCGGGAGGCAGCGGAAAGGAAGATGTCGTGGGAGGCTGGAGGAGCCGGGAGGGCGGTGAGGCGGGGCGGGGCGGAGCAGGGGGCGGGGCGGAGCGAGCGCGCTGTCACGTGACGTGCGTGGCGACGTGTCGGCCATCTTGTGTTGTTGAGGCTGAGGACTGACTTGGGTTCTGAGAGACTCCCTGTCCCGGACCGCAGGTAACCAGCGACTCCGTCTCGCTCCCCTGCCCGGCACCGCTCCGCGCCCCGTCTCCGCTGTTCCTCCGGGTCGTCCGGGCCTTCCGCCCGCGCTCGCGTCCCCCGCCGCTCCGGCAGCCCTGGTCCAGCCGCATGGATAGCCATAGGCCGCCCTGGCAGCGGCCGCGGCTGGCTCGGGCGTCAGGCTAGGGGACAGGTCAGGTGCGGGGCCGGAGGGAGCTTCCTCCCCGGCGGGGGGCACGCCGGCCCGGGCGCGTCTTGTCCTCGGAGCCGGGGAGCCCCCTCCTCCGGGGCCCGTTGGCATCCCGGTGGGAGCTGACGAAGGGTGATGGGATGGGCAGTGTCAGGTCGGCTCGCTCGGGGCCAGAGGGCTCGCCATCCGCTACCTGCTCCTCGGGGCCAGCCCCCCGCCCGGCCTCGGGGTGCCCAGGGCAACAGCTGCTGCAGCGAGACAGCTGCTCCGGCCGGCCCCCCGCCCCACACCTGGCCTCGGGGAGGTGCGCCCTTGTCTTGCTCACTGAGTGTCTGCGCTGGGAGGCTCTTTCCGTGGAGAGAGGACGGGGTCTGGACCAGGCCCGAGGCCAAGTGGAGCCTTGATCGGAACCTGGGACAGAGGCTGGGAAAGGAGAGCCCTTGGTAGCTTGGGGTCCGAACGTTACTTCAGGTGAAAATGGGCCTTAGCCTTTAAGTGTCAGCAGTTTCCCACCAGGCGTCTGAATGCTTCAGTTTTGTGGCTGAAACAAGTCGAGCGACCAGGGGACGGGGGTGGGGAGGGGTGAGTATGAAAGAAGCAGGTTGTATGACTGGTGTTTGGGAAGCAGTAACGTTGCTTTGCATTTACCTACCACTGTGTTGTTGTTGTTGTTTTTAATTTTACATTCTTCTTTTTCTGAAAGTCAAAGCACTTAAGCACACCTAGTGTCTCTGTTAGAAAGGTAAGTATCCCAGTGTAACCTGCAAGAAATTGAGGGAGGGGCCGGAACCTGTAAACAGTTACTGATCCGGTATTACATACCTTGGGTTATAGGCAGTTTTGATTGCCAGTGTTGCGTGCGGGGAATATATATTCTTATGTAGTATTTCCTTTTTAGACTTTTAGATTAAAAAAGAATTTTCTTGTCATTGTTTCTGTACATTAATTCATTCTTCTAATATTTGCAGCTCTGGCCTTACAGAGTCTGTCCATTTTGGTTAGAATGTAAATGTGTTTTGTCATTCATTGGTGTTTTTATGTATTATACCAGTTAGAGTAGCACCTTTTTGAGTACTCAAACTGGAATGTGTGCTTTCCTGTTACATCAGATGTTGACATCAGTAGAGGACACTAGGAAAAAATTTTCAAGTGGCCTGTATCTGGGAAAATGTCACATAACCCTTCTTCCTTTGACATTTAACACTGAGGAATACACTGATGTTGGTAGTGATTCACAAGAAAAGAAAGGGCTTCACAGCTTTTCTATACTTGACAAAGCATTTTACAATTTTGAGAATGAGGAGGGAGTAAGGACCATGTGTCTTCATTCATTTATTTATTCATTCATTCATTCATTCATTCATGCATTCATTTATTTGACAAATATGAGACCTTGTTACACTGTTGGGTGCTGGGAGCAAAACAGACCAAAAATTCCTGTCTCCTAGGAGCTCATTTCTAGACAGATAAATAAATACTTAGGTAAAATATATAGTGCAGTGGTAAATGATGTGGGAAAAAATGAGACAGTGAAATAGGATAATAAAGAATAGGGGGAGGGATTAATTTTGAGTGTCCTGGGAAGGCCTCATGGAAAAGCTAATATTTGAGGAAAGACCTGACACAGGGAGAGGAGCTGCTCCTGTAGCTATGTGGAGGATGAATGCTCCAGGCTAGGGAAGCCAGGCAAATACCCCGAGGCAGAAACTGAAGGGAGCAGATAGAGCCTGGTGGCTGGGGAAAATGGAGGGTAGTCTAGCCAGAGAGGTGCAAGTGAGAGATGGGCTAGTAGGAAGTGTGTGCACAGATGAGAGGAGTTATTCAGTGTCCTGGACTCTTTCCACATCTCTGACTCTTGGAAAGGGAAATCAGATTCTGGAAATGTGGGCCCCTGTGCTCAAGCCCCTTCCTCTCCTACCCCATTTAGAAAAATTCAGGATGCTCACAGAACATCCTGAATGAAGTTGTCATGAAATATCTTTCTCAAAAGTAAGTTTTTAAAAAAGGTTGATGATAAGTTACCTGAAGTGATTTTTCGAAAGGAATTGCTTTTTAAGAAGGGGATCTTTGGGATAATTCAGAATATTTGAAAATGTAGAGATATAATGTTCTTTGAAGTTTAGATACAGATAAACTGAGGAAAGATATGGGATATGACCTAAAAGAAAGGTGAAATCAGTGTATTAACTCATGTTGTCCTTAATATGGTTAGCAAAGAATTCTTAATTATTTCTGTGTTGTCTAGCCTAGTTTTAAATTACTCAGGGACTCTTCCACTAATTTGTTTGTATATATTTTATAGCATTTTACATGTGCAGAACTTTATATGCTGAGTTTTTTATTCCTCCACATTTACCTTTTAGAATAGGTCTTCGATTTTCATTGGAAAATTTTTCTGATTTTCTTCTAGCTTATCTCCATATTCTTATTACTGAGCTTTCATAAATGTCCTCTTTTGTTTAAAAAAATATTTTTATTGATTTCAGAGAGAAGGGAGAGGGAGAGATAGAAACATCATTGGCTGCCTGCTGCATGCCCTCCACTGGGGATCAAGCCCGCAATACAACTCAACCCGGGCATGTGCCCTGACTGGTTCATAAGTCGACGCTCAACCCTGAGCGACACCAGCTAGGCTGTCCTCTTTTACTTTAATTCACTTTAGGTATTTAATATTTTGGTTTTGAAATGCTTTTGCTTGTGAGTTGCATATATGAAAGATAAGTTGTCCTAGGCTTGCCTGAAAATCATGAGAAGATAAGAATTACAGCTTCAGGATGTGAGTGCAGCTCCTTGGCTCAAAGGAGACATAGTGATGATAGTGACAATGGTAGTGTTTTCTTTTTTTGTTAGGTATTGTTTTAAGTGAATCAATTACCTTTCTCCTTTTTTTTTCATTGAATTTTGAAGTGACATTTCCAAATTATAATGTCTTTGATGTCATACCAGTTCATTTGTTCTCATGACTTTGCATTTTAATACTCCATATGTCCTCTTTTTGTTGACCTTCACACTGGAAGATGACAATATTGATAGCGATTACTATCTAGGAGAACCTTTTTGGGTGAAAAGATTATTACTGTCCCTTCCCTCCCAAAGTATCTTTGATTTGTGCCATTTTCAAATACTGACTTCATTTGCAGTTTTCCATTAGCCCCAGCTGAGTAAATTTTCAGTACTTTCTGTTTTGTTCTGTTTCTTATAGATTATAGTGGGACCAGTCTCATGAGATTGAATCTACTACAGCCTATGTTGGTGTTAATCCAGGTATTTTAGAAGCAGGTTAAATGTCCATTTTTCTTTAGCAATTTAAATTGCCTAACATTATTTGGTTATTGTTGTGAAACTTTGAATTCAAGCTTTTGTTCTCCCCCTTGACCCCCACTTGGATTTTATGATAATATCCTGGGATTTACATTCATGTTTAATGCCCTGAAGAAGTACATATCTTTAAAGGATTTTTTTTAATCCTCACCAGAGGCTATGTTTTTATTGATTTTTTTTTTTTTTTTAGCAAGAGAGGAAAGGAGAGGGAGAGAGAGAAACATCAATGTTAGAAAGAAACATTGATTGGTTGTTTCTGCATGTACCCCACCAGGGATCAAACTTGAAACCTAGATATGTGCTCCAACTGGGAATTGAATCCAAAACCTTTTCATGTATGGGATGTCGCTCTAACTATCTGAGCCACCCGGCCAGGGCAAGAAGTACATAGCTTTAAAAATATCAGTAGATTTTTTAATCCATAGGCAAGTTTATTTATATTTAGAATTTTAATATTTTTTGTCCAGATTAGCATTTGTTTTTTTATTTTTTATGCTCTCTAGATGACTGAAAAATATACTAGATTAATTATGCAGGAATACAAAATGATACCTTTGCTGAATTGTCCATAATTTTGTGGGAGGTTGAGGGAGAAGAGGGGAGAGGTTTGAAAAACAAAAGGGAATTCACTTAAATGGCCAAAATTAATTTTATAAAAATATTTTCAAAGTATTACATGCTTCCCTACTTGAAGAAATTAAGTAAGGACCACAATTTTATATTAATTATGGAGTTTCACTGAACTTGAACTTAATTTATAAAAGAAGATATTCTAGAGCTTGTTCTCTTGAGCCCAGAGGAAAGTTTGTTTTATTATCTAGTTCTCCCCTCTTCTTCTGCCTGCTTTTATAAAAAGTAGAGTGCATTGGGCAAAGTTGGATGACCTTTTGGACATTATAACACAGCTACTTTTTCTTGCAAAATTAAAGGTGGAAGTGGCTTTCTCAAATTGCTTTCTTTTTGTTAGTAAAATTTTCAACTTAATTATTGTTTTTGACTCTTTAGGAGCAGCATTCAAAACATCATTTGATGTTAGCTGAGAAACTATTGAGGTTCAGTCCACTCCTTGTCAACTTGAAATATCACCATCTGGTGGATTTTTAAGATACTGTCTCAACAGAGCATTAAAAGAAGGTTGTGATTTTATAACTGAAAGCATTCCTGGAGCTTTGCTCCTTGGTCATTTGGCAGTGGTATACTTCTTGGGACTCACTGATTATTTGCATAGGGTACATACTATATTGCTTTGTTGCTGGCTGTTGTTTTTCTATCAGATATGTTTAAAAAGTTAATACCAAATATCAGCAGTGATCTTTGTTTTTTTGTTTTTAATCCTCATTCAAGGATATGTTTATTGATTTTAGAGAGAGAGAGGAAGAGAGAGAGCTAGAGAAAGAGAGAGCAAAACATCATCGCTTCCTGTACACTCCCAGACCGGTGATTGAACCCAAAACATAGGTATGTGCCCTGACCTGGAATCAGACCCATAACCTTTTGGTGTATAGGATGTCACTCCGACCACCTGAGCCACCTAGTCAGGGCACAATGTAGTTTTGAATGAAAATTCTTTTTTTTTTTTTTAAATATATTTTATTGATTTTTTACAGAGAGGAAGGGAGAGAGATAGAGAGCTAGAAACATCGATGAGAGAGAAACATCGATCAGCCACCTCCTGCACATCTCCCACTGGGGATGTGCCCGCAACCAAGGTACATGCCCCTGACCGGAATCAAACCTGGGACCCTTCAGTCCGCAGGCTAACGCTCTATCCACTGAGCCAAACCGGTTTCGGCAAGAATGAAAATTCTAAATAATCACTCTCCTGAAACCTTATAGTGGTGTGCATTTGTTATCTTCATCAGAATCAGAACTTTTGTTAAAAAGTTCTATATGTATTTTTCTCCTTAGCTAGTATGCTTAGCGGTTAGAGAGTGTCGACCAGTTCCCTGAAGTGTCTTGGGTTTGATTCCTGGTCAGGGCACATACCCACGTTGCGGGTTGGATTCCTGGTCCGGGTACCTGGGGGTGGGCAACCAATTGATGTTTCTCTTTCACATCTCTTCCCCTATCCCTTCCTCTCTAGAATCAATGAAAAAAAGCATATCCTCAGGTGAGGACTAAAAAAAACGTATTTTTCAGTCCCAGTCCAGAAGTAGTGAGAGAGACTCTAGCTGTCAGGAAAGAGAATCTCATTTATGAGCACACCATATGATTTTAATATTTTAACCAGGTTTGGAATTCATTTCCTATAAACCATTCATAATAAATTATGTTTTTGAAGTTTCTTAAGAGATTGCTAGGTGATTTACTTTAATACTTTTATTATTTACAGTGTTAAAAGGGCCCGAACAAAGTCTGCTCAAACCATCTGCTGTGAACCAGCAGAACTTTTGAACAGGTGAGTGTTGAAGGGAATACAAAGCTGAGGTGGGTTTATGTAAACAGATGGTTTTTGCTTTGGTTATTTTGTTTTGGTTATTTTTGTCCTATTATTTCTCCTGAGGTTATAGACAGTGAGTAAATTTCTCTAGTACTGCTCAGATCATTTATGAACCATAAGAATAATAATAAGTACTGCTCAGATCCTTTATGAACCATAAGAATAATAATACCCTTTCTGCTTTGATCCTGGTATAAATTTATGTCTTTAACTGTCATAATGATTTTTGGAAGTATCTTAAAGAACCGAAGAGTAGTTGGCTTCATGAAGGACACAATCTAGAAACGGAAGCATTCAGGAACAAGGTTGAAGGACACAATCTAGAAACGGAAGCATTCAGGAACAAGGTTGTCCAGCTAGCACCTTTCTCCCCTTTGGCTAGTCAGTGTCCTCTCTTGTCTCTTGTTATCCTGTTTCAGTTGTCTTTCCACAGTCTGGTCTTTTATGCTTTACAAACACATGAAAGAAAATTTCACTTACTTTCTAGAGCCACAAATGAATTCAGGCTCTTGTTCCACTGGTTTAAATTGTGTCCACATTTCAGGTTCCTTTGAGGGAAAATTTGATTAGTTTAGCTTGGTCCAGTTCTCCATCATTGGTTCATTTAGTATAGCCATGGGTTTGGGGTCCAAAGTGCAACCTAATTAGTTGGAAGATTCCTAAGAGTGGGGACAGGCCTTAGAGAAGGTGGTGTGTTGGCTATTCTAATCAGAGACCCACAGAAGTTTCTAGATATTTTTCCTTTCCTAGAAACATTTTCTTTATATATAGCTAATCAGTTTCAGTTTATGTGCACTGAAGAGTTAAAATATAGGGCATATACTCTTTGAATACCATTATTCATTCTAATGGGTTAAATCTGAAAAGAAAGAAACATCAATTGAGCTATCAGCTGTTAAAGTGTGTATACATTTTTGGGGGGACCCATATATATGCATATCTTTTGGTGAATGAGGGCCAGTAGGTCTCACCAAGCATCTTTGTTGGAACTTCCTAGTGCAGAGTTTTTTTAAAAGATTTTAGAGAGAGAAACATCTATGTAAGCCATCAGCTGCTTCCTGCATGCCCCCTACGGGGGATCGAGCCCACAATCCTGGCATGTTTCCTAACCTGGAATCTAACCAGGAATCAAAATGGCAACCTTTTGGTGCACTGGAGGATGCCCAACCAACTGAGCCACACTGGCCAGGACCCTAGTGCAGAGTTTTAACTAAAGTTCTTTAAAAAAAAATAAAATAAAATAATATACACACACACACACACACACACACACACATATATTTTATTGATCTCAGAGAGGAAAGGAGAGGGAGAGAGAGAGAAACATCAATGATGAGAGAGAATCATTGATTGGCTGCCTCCCGCATGCCCCCACTGGGGATCGAGCTGCAGCCCAGGCATGTGCCCTTGATGGGAATCGAACCCGGCATCCTTCAGACCATGCTCTATCCATTGAGTCAAACTGGCTAGGGCTTAACTAAAATTTTTGATTGGAGTGGGGGAAGGAATACAGGTGTGGTTCAAATGAACACATGGGATAAAGGTTTTTTTGTTCGTTAGTTTTTTTAATTTTCAGAGAGAGGAAAGGAGAGGGAGGGAGGGAGGGAGAGAGAAAAAGAGAGAGAGAGAGAGAGAGAGAGAGAAGCATTAATGTGAGAGTGAAACATTGATCAGCTGCCTCCTGCACACCCCCTATCGGGGTTAGAGTCCGCAACTCCAGGCATGTGCCCTGACCTAGAATTGAACCGAAACCTTTTTGTGCACAGACGGCACCCAACCAGCTGAGCTACATTGGCCAGAGTGCGATAAAGGTTTAACAAAAGGACATAAGCAAATGAGAGGCTTAGTGGAAATTCAGTGGTTACCTATTTATTTTTCATTGATTGCTTTTATAAATTTTAATCTCTGGGTACCTTTTACATTATTGAACAGCACTTAACTATTAGGAAGCAATAGAGAATTTGAAGGGTGGGGCTTCTGTAAGTGAATCTATAGTCACATTATTTGGTAGAAGGGACTTGTTACTGTTGGTAAAGGATCAGTGAGACAGTATAAACTTGTGTATTAACATGTTTTTGTAGTCTTTAATTATTAGTTAATTCAGAAGCAAAATTGCTTAAATAATTTTTTATTACTTAAATCTTATGTTAGTATAATAGTGTATCAAGATTTTTTAAAATTGATTTTAGAGAGGAAGCAAGAGAGAGACACACACACCAATTGGTTGCCTCCCAAAACCACCCCAACCAGGGATGGACCCCAAAACCTCGGTATGTATTTTGACTGGGAATTGAACCCACCACCTTTTGGTGTACGGGATGACACCAAATCAACTGAGCCACACCGGCTAAGGCAGTATATTGAGATTTTTGATGCAAAGCCTAGGGATTATTAATAAAAGTGATCTATTATAAAGTGATGTATTGAATGACAGGTCACAGATGTGACTTCCTATGGTACTTCTTTTTCAGCCAAGGTTTCTTTAGTAAATTGGTTGCAGCTGAATTCATTTTTAAGGTAGAAGAGCCCATTCTCATATTGTACATTTTCTTTAATCTGGATGTTGAGGTAAGGGTTATTCAAGATTTTGTGAAGTTTAAAAAGATTTCCACATAACCTCTGTAAAGGTGTCAAGGGTTTGGGGAATCTTCTCTGGAAAACATTGACTTGTAGTGAGATTATCAAATGACATGGTAATATTTATGACATTGTAATTTTCCCTAGAATAGTTCACCGTTGCTAATTTTGTTCTTGTTCTTTTATCAAAAGGGGGAGAGAAAAGAGAAACATTTACATAATGTTCAGAAATAGTGGGAGAATGATAGTAATAGCTTTTCTTATAGTGATATTATGGTCAGTATGTTCTTTGGGAACAAAGCTCCTTTTATTCAAGTTGTCCTGGATCTGGAGGAAGTCTCAAGAGCTCTGGTCTCTTCAGTATTGGTCCCATGGTTATAGAGACTGGCAAGGAATTGGCAGAGGTACTGTCTTGGTACTTTCTAAATAATAAATCATGGCTGAGGCTGTGAAGACATGTCCACTTCCAGGGGCTCTCATGATTAGACCCTTGGGAGTTGAAGTGGTGCTGCCCAAACCGTGGCCAGTTGAGTAAAGCCATCCTGAAAGCTCAGTGGGACAGCCTTAATTCATGTTCTGGAATCTGATCCTCTCCTTTAATCTTTTATACTACTCCACCATAGTTAATGAAGTTTGTAATAGTGTGTTATGAGAATACATACACTTCCCTATATTGCTTGCTTAATCAAGTGATGCAAAGGCGGGGTAGAAGTTGGCGGAGAGTGGAATAGAGTGGTAGATTGGGAAAGGAGAAAAAGGGACTTCCACAAAATGAATTCCTCTGAAAATTATAAGGAAACAAGAGGCCTGGTGCATGAAATTCATGCACTGGGGGTGGAGGGGGTGGGTCCCTCAACCCAGCCTGTGCCCTCTCACAGTCTGGGACCCCTCGCTCCTTACTGCCTGCCTGCTTACTGCTCCCTGTTGCTCTGCTCGCTGCTCCTTAGTGCTGCCGCAAAGGTTTCCGCCACCTCCCCTGCACTCGCCCGCTGTAAGCCTGGCTTCTGGCTGAGCAGCGCTCCCCCTGTGGGAGCGCACTGACCACCAGGGGGCAGCTCCTACGTTGAGCTGTCATTCCACTCGTCATAGCGACCAGTCATTCCAGCATTCAGTCGATTTGCATATTAGGGTTTTATTTTATAGGACTAGAGGCCCGGTGCACAAAAATTTGTGCACTCGGGGGGGAAGGGGGGAGGTCCCTCAGCCCGGCCTGTGCCCTCTCACAGTCTGGGACCCCTCGGGAGATAACGACTTGCTGGCTTAGGCCTGCTCCTGGGTGGCAGAGGGCAGGCCCAATCCCTAGGTGCAGCCCCTGGTCGGGCTCAGAGCAGGGCCGATTGGGGAGTTGGGGTGCCGCCCCCTGTCATGCACAGAGCAGGGTGGATTGGGAGGTTGCGATGCCACCCTCAGTCATGCTCAGGGTAGGGCCGATTGGGGGGTTGGGGCACCGCCCCCTGTCACACTCAAGGCAGGGTCGATGGGGAGGTTGTGGCGCCACCCCCTGTCACGCACAGAGCAGGGCCCATCAGGGGGTTGGGGAGCTCCCCCCTGTCATGCACAGAGCAGGGCCCATCAGGGGGTTGAGGAGTTCCCCCCTGTCATTCACAGAATAGGGCCGATAGGGGAGTTA
>NW_005871051.1:27871298-27973031 GCF_000147115.1 Myotis lucifugus
CTACCAAAATAAATGAAATGACATAAAATTATTTTCTACTGATTCTCTTTATTGGGGGGTGGATCCCCCCCAGTCTTTTAGTATGGGAGTGACAAAAAGGAAATAGTTGGATAAACTCCCGCCCCCTCATCACAATAGCCCATAGGGTGTGTGGGTTTCCTTACACTCATTTGAAAGAGGACACTATAAAAAAGTGGTTGATGCCTTCCCCCCTCTCCTTCACAAAACAGCAGGGATCAAGGGGTCGGGGAGTTTCTCTTTTTTGTAGATAAAAGCAGTAGATTTAAGGGGTGGGGTTATCCTCCCTCTCCTCCCCACAGAAGTGTGGATCATCGAGAAAGAAGGAGATCTCTCCTCAAACCCAACAGAGCAGAGATAGGGAAGTATGGGGCCCCCTCCCCCCTATCCACTCTAAGCGCGGTTGATAACAGGAGTTTGTGTGTGCTTCTCTTCTCTCACATAGAGATTGAGGGCATAAGGGGGATTTGGCGCACCCCCTCTCACTCTCCACAGAGTACCAATGCTGAGGTTATTGTGGTCCCCCCCTTAAACAAAGTGCAGGTCAGGGGGGGTGGGGGGGTTGGGGCGCCGCCACTGTCACACTCAGGGCAGGGCCAATGGGGAGGTTATGGCTCTACCCTGTCACACACAGAGCAGAGCCTGTGGGGGCGGGGCGGTTGGGGCGCCACACCCTGTCACAGAGCAGGGCGATCAGGGGGTTTGGGCGCTGCCCCCTGTCACGCTGATCCGGTGCCAGGAGGCCTCGCGGCTCCTCTGATCCCGGTGCTGGGAGGCATATTACCCTTTTACTATATAGAATAGAGGCCCGGGGGCCGGCTGGTTTGCCCTGAAGGGTGTCCTGGATCAGGGTGGGGGTCCCCACTGGGATGCCTGGCCAGCCTGGGTGAGGGGATGATGGCTGTTTGCAGCTGGTCACACACCCTTCAGGGTGGGGGTCCCCACTGGGGTGCCTGGCTAGTCTGGGTGAGGGGCTGAGGGCTGCTTTCAGGCTGGTGGTTGTTGACTGAAGCTTCCAACCGCTCCTTGTTTTTTCTCTTTTTTTAATTTTATTCTGGGCCAGCTTTAGCTCTGGCTCTAGCTCTGAGGCTTCCGCTGGTTTGTTTGCGTTCTATAATCGAAACAATGTATAACTCTAGCTCTGAGATCCCCGGGTTTTGTTTAGCTTCTATATTTGTTACAAAGTTTCTTAGAGTTGCAGCTCAGAGGCTGGCAGCGCAGGCGGGGAACGTTGGAGTCCTCCTTCACTGCAGCAAGCAAGCCTCATGTTCGCTTCCAACTGCCTGGCTGCTGGCCGCCATCTTGGCTGACAGTTAATTTGCATATACTCACTGATTAGCCAATGAAAAGGGTAGCGGTCGTACGCTAATTACCATGTTTCTCTTTTATTAGTGTAGATGGGGGAGAAAAGGGAATCAAGGAAAACTAAGCACTATATCAGTATGTAGTGAAAAGCTTGTGGCCTTTAAAATTTGTTTTTGTTAATCTTTACCCAAAAATGTTTTTCCATTGATTTTTAGAGAGAGTGGAGGAAAGGGGAGAGACAGAGAGAAACATCGATGTGAGAGTGACACATCGATTGGTTGCCTCCCACATGCCCCTGGGATTGTGTGCCTACTGGTATAACTGAGGTACGTGCCTTTAACTGGAATCGAACCCGGGACCATTCAGTCTGTGGGCTGATGCTCTATCCACTGAGCCAAATCGGCTAGGGCACTTGTGGCCTTTTAAGCAGAGAAATGTGGGTTTAATTTTCTGTAACTTCTTAAATATATATATTTTTTATTGATTTCAGAGAGGAAAGGAGAGGGAGAGATAGAAACAATGATGAGAATTATTGATAAGCTGTCTCCTGTATGCCCCCTACTGGGACCCAACCCACAACTCCAGGCATGTGCCCTGACTGGGAATCGAACAGTGACCTCCTGGTGGATGCTCAGCCACTGAGCCACACCAATTGGGCTTCTGTCACTTATTACCTGCCACTTTAGGTAAATAAGTTAACCACTTGAAGTTGTGTTTTTCTTACCTGTATAAAGTATATCCCATGGTGGTTGTGGGAATTAAAAATCTAAAGTGCCCAGTACAATGCCTGACACATAGTAAATAGGCTCTCAGCGAGTGGTAGCTTGTCTGATTGTTACTACTATGTAAATTGGTAATTTTGATTATAAAATTTCATATTTATAATTTGAATAGAGACATCAGTGGGTTCTGTTTGTAAGTCTTTTGTCTTTGTTTTATTTTCAATCTAACAAATATTTGAATACCTTTTTTGTGCCAGCCAGATGCTGGGCTAGCCATAATGGTGAGCTAAACATGAAAGGGTCTGTCTTGTGGCCGAGGCAGTTGAAAATCATAGAATTAAATTTCATAATGTGAAAAGTCTCTCTGTCCTCGGAAAAGATACATTTTTAAAACCCTAGGTACTTTTTAAATAAGTGTCACATTTTGGATCATGGTGTTCATGTAATTGGTATTTTATGCTCCTTGATATACTTTCCAGGGTATATTTGTTTGTTCTGAGTTAATAGGTGTATTTCTTTTGTCATTTTTCTTCTTTCTCTGAGATAGACATTCTCACCTTTCTGATCTTAGGACTCCTTTATCTTCTTCTTCTTCTTTTTTTTTTTTTTTTGTTAAATATATTTTATTGATTTTTTTTACAGAGAAGAAGGGAGAGAAATAGAGAGTTAGAAACATTGATGAGAGAGAAACATCGATCAACTGCCTCCTGCACACCCCCTACTGGGGTTGTGCCCGCAACCAAGGTACATGCCCCTGACCGGAATCGAACCTGGGACCTTTCAGTCCGCAGGCCGATGCTCTATCCACTGAGCCAAACCGGTTAGGACTCCTTTATCTTAAAAGTTAGAGAACCCCAAAGAGCTTTTGGCTTTTTAGTTATATCTACATATAGTTATCATATTGAGAAATTTAAAATTATTTATTATTTATTTTAAAATAATCTCATTACATGTTGACATAAATATATTTTTGAGAAAAATACCTATTTTCTAAAACATTTCTAAGAAGTTTGGTGAGAAGAGTGGCATTGTTTTACCTTTTTGCAAATTACTTTTGCCTTATAGAGGCAGCTGGATTCTTTTATCTGCTTCTGTATTCAATTTGTTGTTTATTACTTTGGTTGAAGTATATGAAGGATATGTATGTAGTTGGAAAAGGGAGGAGTATTTTAAGAACCTTTTTAAATAGTTGCAGGCATTTTTTGATAAACTAAAATTCAGCAAGTATTCATTATTAAAGATTAATTGCAATGTGAAATCTGAATTTATCAATGCACCTTTTGTACTGTTACATTAAAATACATTGGTCTCGCACATTTAATGGATATTTTATATTATACATTATATATATAAAAAAAATCACATTTGTTAGTGTGAACACCCATCAAAAAAAAAACCTTCAAGTATTGAGAAAGTCTAAGTACTTGAAAACCTGTCAAGCTCATGGTGGTGAATAGAAGTTTCCCAAAGTTTTAATTTTTGCTTGAAAGCTTGAATTTTATAATTGGCAACAACTGTACTGTCAATTGTTTTCTGTGAAGTGACAGTTTCACTTTGTTTATTTAAAAAAATTTTTTTTCATTGATTTCAGCGAGAGGAAGGGAGAGAGGGATAGAAACAGCAATGATGAGAGAATCATTGATCAGCTGCCTCCTGCACACCCCCTACTGGGGATAGAGCCCCAAACCCTGGCATGTGCCCTGATGGGGAATTGAACCGTGCATGACCTCCTTGTTCATGGGTTGATGCTCAACGACTGGGCCATTCTGGCCAGGCATCACTTTGTTCATTTTTGAAAAATATGTTTGCTAAATATGTAGGTCTGGATAATCATGTTTGTGTGTCAGCTCTTCTTTCAAGTTAAAATAATGTTCCATGAAAAAAATGAGTTGAGTTCACAACTCAAAACAATCTCCTAAGTGTCTTTTCTTTGAGACCATGGTGTGCAGCAGAAGTGCTTTATGTATATTACCCATTTCATTACATAGAACATTATAAAGATGTATACAAAGGGGTCAAGATGAATAAAATCAATCATTTTTACTGCTTTGTCTAGGGCATTCTTAAGTAAAACTGGCTTTTTTCTCTCCTGTGCGTATATAACAGTGGTAGTCAAGAATACAATGATTGCCAGTACATTTTGGTGCCATTAATTTGAATGATGCTAAGGAGCCAGCAGCTTTCCTCATCACAGCTTTGCATGATCAGTGCAGTGCTAACACAGTGAAAAAATGCAAATAATACCTTAATATTATTATAAAAATTGTTTTGGCATCATGGATACCTTAAAGGAGTTCTGCTGGAAGACTTTGAGGATTGTTGCTCTGGGGAATGGAGCAGTTTTCAATGTTAGGTTTATATAAGCTACATTGATTTTTTTTTTAAAAAGCATTAATTGTTTGAAATAGAAACTGGAATAATAAACACATCATTGAAGATTTTTAGATTCAGTGAAGGTTTAGTGCTGGGTAGATATATATGTGTTCATAAGTTGTGATTAGTTATATAATAGTCTTCACCAGCACTATTTGACAGAACTTTCTGCTGTGATAGACATGATCAATAAATCGGCACTATCAAAGACTGGAGCCACTAGCCACATGTGACCATTTAGCACTTGAAATGTGTTAATGTGACTGAGGAACTGCATTTTTTTAAATGTACAAAACCTTTTTTATTACAAGTCATATTTCCTTATTTTTATATGTAGTAGGCTTTATTTATTTATTTATTTAATCTTCACCCGAGGATATGTCATTGATTTTTAGAGAGAGAGAGGAGAGGGAGAGAGAGAGAAACATCGATCATCTATGTGAAAGATAAACATCAGTGGGTTGCCTCTCATACCCTTTCTTCTTGCACATGCCCTAACAGGGGATCGAACCCGAAACCCTTCAGGATACGGGACGATGCTCCAACCTTTTGAGCCACCCAGCTAGGGCAGTAGGCTTTATTTTTAAAAACAGTTTTAGATTTACAGAGAAATTGAGAAAGTGGTTCAGAGAGTTCCTATTTATATTACAACCAGTTTTCCCTATTAACATATTATTAAGGTACACTTATTACAGTTAATGAACCAATATTGATACATTGTTACTAACTAAAGTCCATAGTTTATTTGGATTTTCTTAGTTTTGTCTAGTGTGTTTTTCTGTTCCAGGATCCCATCCAGGATACCACATTACATTTAGTTAGGGTAGATCTTTGTCTGAGGCCCTTATCCCTAGAATTGAAGTAGCCAAAGGAGAGAAGAGATCAGAGGAGGAAGGTGAGAGCCTTATCTGCTCTGTCACAGTTGCTTTCAGCATGAGAAAGAAATGCTAATAGGGTGGCCTTGGAACTTAAAATATTTTGCTCACATTCCCACGGAAGCACTTTATGCCATTATGTCCACTTTATGCCCTTTTCTGACTCCTTCCTCAAAGGTTTGAGTGTTCCTATGTTTAAGAGGTTCTAGGACTAGGACTAGTTCTCAGAATTCTTGAGGGCTGCTAATTTCACTGTGCCATATACTATTGTCATCATCTGTTGGGAACTGAATGAAAGTTCATCTGTTAATTCATCCTTTTTGTAGTTCCATCTTCATACCACCCTGAATTTTTTCTTTATACCCAATCTCTGTTTCATTCCTTTCCAAGATATTTTTTCTGAGGACTCTGAAAAAATGTCACTTTTGTGTTAAACCGTTCCATGTGCTAAACTGTTCATAGGATGTTTTCCAGCACTTTAAGGTAGCTGAACCCATCTTGCCCTGATAATTTTACCTTCTCTTTCACCCTCAGGCTGCCAGTACATTTTCTTGCACAGTGGTAGGTGCAACAGCAGACAGAATCAGGATCTTCATCCTGTTTCATTCAGATGCCTGTTCTATTTCTTTACTAGGGTGACCATTCAGCTTGCTTGCTCCTATTGTCTCTATATAATTAATACCCTTTCACATAAACATTTTCTGGTTTAGGCGATAGATTATATATAGTCACCTTAGTCATTATTCCTCCATCTTTTGTGCAAAATCCCTTTTCCTTTGAAGTTCATGCTGACAATACAACCATGATTCCCATTACTATTATCAGATACAGACTCTGGTCTCACCCTTTGATTCATTGTCTTTTCTGCTCTCTCCTTTCTACTATTATCCTGAGGTGACTTCAGAGTTCTCCCAGGCTCCTGGTTCCTTAATTTATCTGCACTCTAATTATTCTAGTGTTTTCAGTTTTATCCCTACTACACCAGCATTTGGATATTACCAACATCTCTAATTTGTAAACTCTCTTCTGTTTTTACTTCCTTCCCCATTGTGCCTAAATCACACTTTAGCCAGAACCTTCCACTTTGCCCTCTTACTCTTCCATTCATTGCTGACAAACCCGTTGTCATCTCCTCTGTCATTTGCCTACTTACCTGAGAGAATTGAGGCCATCAAATGTGAATTATCCTCAGCCTCCTAGCCTCCACCCCCAACCCCCCCCAAAAAATAACCCCAAATCACAAAAAAACACAACAATCTTCAGAATGTTTGGAGGCATCCTAGTCATCTGGTTCTACTTTCCTCTTGTCACTAGTCCATAGGAGTGTAGGAGTGGAGTCTTTTTTCCCCCCCCTTATTTGTTCTCTGAAACCCCATACCTGCTGCCTTCTCAGAGACATCTCTTCCATGATATATTTGCTAAATTGTTTCTTCACTTTTTTTATTCTACTAATACTTTTCCATTAGGATATTTTTAATTAATTTATTATTATTTTTTTACCTGACAGTCCCTCCACCTCACACTGCCTTTGGGTCACTGACACATTCTCGGAGGGAGGGGGAGGGCCATTAGGATATATTTATCTAGAATAAAAAATGGAAAATTTCTTTCTACTGGATGTCATTTCTCTTCACCTTTTCACAGCTAAGATTCTATAAAGAATTGACTGCATTTGTAGCATTTCCTTTCTCTCTTCCCTGCCATTACTCATCCCACAGAAATCTGGCTCTGTCCCCACCCACAGTTCTATACTGTGCTCTTCAAATCACCAATGATTTCATTGTGGAAGCCAATGAAGACTTTTTAGTCTTTCTCTTTTTGACTTAAACATTTGAGACTTTTGAATTCTTCCATTAAAAAAAAAAATTGTACCAGAACTATCCTTGTTGTATACACAAATTAGAAACTTACTAGGAAAGGATTACCCATAATTCCACCATTCAGAAGTAAAAACATTAACATCTTGTGGCATCCTTCCTATATAATAAAAGGCTAATATCCAAATCAACTGAGTGGCAGAATGACCAGTTGCTATGATGTGCACTGACCACTAGGGGGAAGACGCTCAATGCAGGAGCTGCCCCCTCGTGGTCAGTGTGCGCTCCCACGGGGAGCACTGCTCAGCCAGAAGCCCTGAGCCAGGCTCACGGCTGGTGAGCACAGTGGCAGAGGCGGAAGCCTCTCGTACCTCTGCGGCAGTACTAAGGATGTCTGACTGCCGGCTTAGGCCCACTCCCCGCGGGATCTCGGACTGCGAAAGGGTGCAGGCCAGGATGAGGGAATCTCCCCCCCCCCCCCCCAGTACATGATTTGTGCCTGCTGCTCTAGTATATATATAGTATTTATTTTTAAATTTTATGATTATGGGGGTGACGTCTATCCTATGTAATAAAAAACTAATATGCAAATAGACCAAAGGGTGGAACAATTGAACAACCGGTTGCTATGACATGTGCTGACCACCAGGGGGCGCATGTGGAACATGGCAGGCATCAGCAGCAGGCAGCAGAGTGTGGAACATGGCGGGCATTGGCCGCTGTAAGATGGTGGAGCAGGTGAGCAGGGATGCCAGACCAAGGCGAGGCACCAGTCGCTGTCATTGGGGCAAGACTCTGGTTACTGAAAATTCCTTGCTCCTGTGCACTGTGGTCCGGCCTGGCGCTCACACCTGCTACTGGCGCCGGCCCCGGCCCCGCTCACACCCACTGCTGGCGCCAGAGCCACCGCTCACACCCACTGCCCACACCAACACTGCTCACACCCACTGCTGGTGCCGACCCCAGTTGCTCTGTGCCATCAGAGGGTGCGAGCGGTGGCTGCCGGCCCTGATCACCCCTAAGGGCGTCTCCACCTCCCCTTGCCCCTGAGGGGCGATCAGGGCAGCAGCTGCTGCTCTCACCCACTGACGGCGCCAGCCCCAACTGCTCCACGCAGCCAGTGGGTGTGAGCAGGACCAGCACCTTCAGTGTGTAGGAGCAGCAGCAACAGGAGTGGAGCTGCTGGCATACAGAGAGCCAGGGGCTGTGGTGGGAGGGGCTAGGCAGGGGCACGGAGGATGGGCCGAGACCCAACCCTGTGCTTACCACAGCCTCATGGCCCACAGTTCCTTTCTAGGTGCACAGATTCATGCACTGGGCCCCTAGTATATATATAAAAGGCTAAGTGACTGACCAACCGGCCTGGACATATGACGTGCACTGGAAATTTAAAAATAAATGTTGACTCGCGCACGTGTGATACATATAAAGCTCTCGCTGGCACCAGTGCATGCATGTGTTTCGATAAAAGATTGCGACCTAATGTAATCAAAACTGAAGTATTAATAGGATCTGCAGAAGGAGAGGTGGTTCTGATTCCAAGAATTGATTTGTCCCCATCTGACACTGGCCTCCCATTTAAATTAATTTGAAGACAGTTTCCCGTGATGTCAGCATTTGCGATGACTATTAATACATCACAAGGACAAACTCTAGACCAAGTAGGAATATTTCTACCTGAACCTGTTTTCGGACATGGTCAGTTATATGTTGCTTTCTCTCGAGTTCAAAGAACATGTGACGTTGAAGTTGTAAATACTTCATCACAAGGGAAATTAGTCAAGCACTTTGAAAGTGTTTTTCCTCTTAACGTGGTATACAAGGAGACATTAGAATAAGTTTAATCAATTTATCAGTCATTGTTTTTATCAATGTTTTTGTATCTTTTTTTGTTGCTTTTATATCATGTTTTTGTTGCTTTTATATCATGTTTTTGTTGTTTTTATGTCGTCTTTGCTGTTATATCATGTTGTTATTGTTTATTAATCAACTTATATATTATTTTCATATACATTTTACTAATTTTCTTTCATCTCTGACACTTCTGTTATAGAGAAAGGGCGAATAGCGATATTAAAATATTTCTTCTAATTAATTTCCTTTCAATGTGCACGAATCTGTGCACTGGGCTACTAGTTGATTAATAAAATTATGTAGGTTTCAGTATATATACAGGGTGGAGTAAAAGTAGGTTTACAGTTGTATGTGAAACACGATTTATTCTTGTATTAGTATTTATTATTGTATTATTTTCCATATGAACAACTGTAAACCTACTTTTGCCCCACCCTGTATGTATTTTATTTATTTATTTATTTGTTTATTTATTAATATATTTTATTGATTTTTTACAGAGAGGAAGGGAGAGAGATAGAGAGTTAGAAACATCGATGAGAGAGAAACACCGATCAGCTGCCTCCTGCACATCTCCTACTGGGGATGTGCCCACAACCCAGGTACATGCCCTTGACCGGAATCGAACCTGGGACCTTTCAGTCCGCAGGCCGACGCTCTATCCACTGAGCCAAACCGGTTTTGGCTACCCTGTATGTATTTTAAAATGTGTTGAATATGATTATATTCTCTGTATTCCATAATCTGCCTTGGACACAATATATTGTTGACATCTTTTCATGTCAGTGAGTACAGTTATCATCTCTCTCCTCTACTGCTCTGTAGATCTGGCTTCCACAGTATATGCTGGATTTCTCATACCCTCTTTTCACTTTAGCTCTTGCTAATTCTTTCTCCTCCTGGCATCCTGAATGATCTTTCTGAAGTGCAGATTTAATCCTGGACACTTCCTTGCCTGAATCTTTTTATATAGCTTTTCATTGCCATTGGGGTATAAAATACAATGGCTTCAATTATATGGCCACTGCTTTATCAAGCTTCACTTTAGTAGTTTTTAGTCTTATTGATGAAATGGAAATCTCCCAAAAGAATCTAGCTCTTCCCCTTTCTGTTTTTTTGATACAGTCAGTGTAGACAAAGCTAGAATCAGTGAATTTGAGTTTAGGAGAAAGGTTAGGGCCAGAGATATCTAGCTATATGCTTTTTCTCTTCTTTCAATTTTTGGTTATAGTTCTGAAAATTTACTTCAAAATCTGTGTCTCCCCAGCCCTACTCTACACTGAAGTTCAAGGTCTATTATGGTCTTTTAGATGTCTTTACTAGGAGTTTTGATGATGCACAGCAGGTTTAATTATTTTAAAGAGGGGTAGGCATGACCAGAGCAGTGCTTTAGGAAGGTTGATCTTTTGGGATGTGAATAGTTAGAGATTGAGTCAAGAAAGCCAATTAGAAGTTTTATTCTAATAATCTAGACATGACTTAAAGGTTCCATTATAATGAAAAAAAATGCAAGAGGGATTTTGAAGGAGAAATTGACCAAATTTGAGACAAAATGATTGGATATGAGAGAAAGAAGCAAAAGGAGTTTCAGATAACTCTGGGGTTTTGAGCCTGGCTTATCGGTGAATTGTAAAAAACAGTGGTACCTTGATCAGTTGTTGATGAGATAGGTATCCAGGAGGAACAAACATCTGGAAATGCCACACAGGTCATGGCAGAAAAGAAATCTGTAATTTACAATAGGGGCGAGGCATCTCCTCAGGAAGCTGGGCAATTTAGAAATTTGTGGGAGTATTTTTCATTGCTGCTGTTGTAGCGACACCCCCACTCCCTGCATGGTATTCCCTGTGATTTAGTAGGCAGAGTTCTACCCAAAGTGTTAGTGGAGAAATAACAAGATGTTCAAGACAATATCTAAACAGAATTTATAGTTAAATAAAACATGGGTACACTGATGAAAGTTAGAAATGGAGAAACTTTTGGGGAATGCTGACTACATAGGAAGGAAATGAAGATAGGAAAAAGTAACAATATTGTTCTGATCTTGGTGGATAAAGGAGGAAATGGTTTCAAGAAAAAGCACATGGTGGGAACATAGCATCTCTAGATTCTAGAGTCTGGTTCAGATACTCCTGTCAGAATGCAGAGCTGTTTTCTCATGGTCACAAGTCTCGTGGGGGTTTGAGTTAACATTTAGTGTAGTGGGGTTTAAATGGTGGTGAAGCCTATACTCATTTTAATACCTCACTGCATCCTTAGAAAGGACAATTGAGGAAAAAAAGCCTAGTTTCCATTCTGACTAATTTATAATTCAGAGGCATCATGTAAGACAATCCCTCCAGGACATATAAATACATTAGAACTGGGCTCATTTAAATTGATTTAGAAGGAGCAATCTGAGGTGTAGAATTTGGAATTAGTGATTACAGTACTTCAAGAATTTAAATGAGATTTCTTCAGGAGTCATAACTCTTATATTTTTGCTTTAGTTCATAAAGGAGAATGAGCAGAACTCCATTCTGAGTAATGTTGGTCTCTTTAGTTCAGTGATGGCGAACCTTTTGAGCTCGGCGTGTCAGCATTTTGAAAAACCCTAACTTAACTCTGGTGCCATGTCACATATAGAAATTTTTTGATATTTGCAACCATAGTAAAACAAAGATTTATATTTTTGATATTTATTTTATATATTTAAATGCCATTTAACAAAGAAAAATCAACCAAAAAAATGAGTTCGCAGGTTAAGAACCGCTGCTCTAAGGTGAAAGTAGAAAATCCTTAATTAGGTCTCCAGTGCTCTGCATGGTCTGTTCCCCTCTATCTCACTAGCTTCATCAAATACCATGCCTCCTTTCTTTAGATAAATATAAAAAGATGGTGAATTGGAATGTAAGGGTGATTATATTAATTTTACTTTGCCTGCTATATTGTTATAAACAGGGATTTAAAAACCTCATCTGGTGACTATGGTTGAGAGGAGCATAAGCAAAACACACTCCCTAGCTATACTTTCTTGGCTGGAATTCTGCATTTAATCTTGACTAACTGTATGGAGATATTTTTCTCTTTAACAGGTTTCTCCACATATAAAAGTCTTGTAAACATACCGAAAAGAATGGCAGCGGAAACACAGACACTGAACTTTGGGCCTGAATGGTGAGTTTTCAAAATCTCATCTTTTTGATATTGGATGACTAGTACAGTAGTAAGGTATTTTTCCAGGTGTTAGATGGTTTATATAAATGTGTATGTTTTTGAGACTGCTTTATGTGTTTAGTTGAAAACAATGTATTTAGTCTAGGAATAAATTATATTTGGTTAATGACTATATTATAAACTTTATTTTAAAACATTTCTTGGTTTGGTTATGTTACAATAGTGGAATTAAAATATCTCACAGTCCCAAGATCCTATCAAATTATTTACTTTTTGTTTCAGCCCTTGTCTAGGTGTATGTACAATTTTATATAGTTGAAACATTTATATGTGTATGTTTTCTGCTATACTGTTGTTTGTGAGTGCTGTTCATAGACTCATTTGAAAGTAGTTTTTGTTGAATTATTATTTGAATTTTATATTATTGATGGGCTAGACAGGTGGTCCAGAATTATATTGGCTGTTAACAGAAGCCCATCTAGGATTGGGTTAGCATTTGCCATAATTATAACTGACCTTTGAGTCTCTTACAGATGTGTTTGGACCCCGAATATGGAATTCTCATGGAATTTTGAGATCCATCACATTTTAGTGTGACTTTTGCCCCTTTCTTCCTTTCCCCTCAAAGTTGGTGATTGAAGATCTTCTCCTCAGTGCGTGAATAATGTAGTTGCTTTTCAAACTTTCAACCAGAGGCATTTGGAATACATTGGAATAGTGTCTTAAACATTGTTGGTTGTTTGGTTGGTGGTGGTTTGATAAATGATGCAGACTTCTTATAGTAACTCCCTGTCTGAGGATTCTTATTAACTTCCCTTTGTATATGCATTTCTTTATATATATAATTTCTAAATTTTCTTGGCTCTTATCGCTTAGCATTTGGAGACTGAGGAGAAAGTCTCCAAATTTGAAGTTCTAAGAACTGATGCATCTTATGTATTTTGAGCAGTGGTTCTCAACCTTCCTAATGCCGCGACCCTTTAATACAGTTCCTCATGTTGTGGTAACCCCCAATTTCATTGTTACAAATTGAAAATAATTAAAGCATAGTGATTAATCACAAAAACAATATGTAATTATATATGTGTTTTCCAATGGTCTTAGGTGACCCCTGTGAAAAGGTCATTTGACCCCCAAAGGGGTCTCGACCCACAGGTTGAGAACTGCTGACTTGAGAATTTATTTTGGAAATGTTGATACAAGTAGTGCTGTACCTGTTTTAGTTCTTGTTTATATTAAAAAAATAATTTTCTTACTATCAAATTAATATGAGTTTCCCGACAATCTGAAATTGGAGTGTTCCTATGAAACCTTTCATAAGCTGAAATGGTATAAAGTGAAGAAGCAGTTACTTTAGGGACTTGCTAGCAGATGCACAAAATAAATGGAGATAAAGCACAGATGCTCATAGACACAGTTCAAAGCCATGGTGGCTAACGCTGAGATGCTGAGTACAGTTCCTGGTGAAGGAGCTTGGGGCCATTCTCACTGTTCAATATTAACTGCTCAATAATAATTGCTTATTGCAAGACACATGCTGAATGCTATTTCACTTTTTGATTTTCCTCGTAAAAGTTTAAATCCTCTTTGGATTTCTTTTGGTTAGCGAAAACAGGTACTAATATAGGTTTTTTGAAAAAGCGAAGTGGTGTAAAATGAACTTTGAAAAGTGGGGGATATCTGTATGTTTTTAGAAAAATGAGAAATTACTAGTAAGCCAGAAGAAGATATAATCACCGTAATTTCACCAGCTGTGATAACCACTGTTAATAGGTTGGTATATCTTTCCAGCTAGTTTTATGTATGCTTATTTGTGTATATATATGTTTATTTTTCACAAAAGGTGGGATCATACTGTACATTCAATTTTGTAACCTGCTTTAAAAAAATAACTATGCCAAAAATACCTTTTTATCAATAAATATTTTCTGTTACCTTAAATGGTTGCATTGTATGGATGTATCATTTATTTAATCTTTTAGAAGTAGCATATATAGGCTGTTCTCAGTTTTTCTTTATAAAAATATCGTTGACAAACATTTTTTTTTTTTTGATGAACATTCTTAATAGTTAACTCTTTTTATTCACATCTTAGAAACTTTCTTTACCAGGTGGATTTAATTTATATAGCTTACCTTGTAAGCTATTTTCTGTGCCCTCTTATTTTTTTTAAATTTAATTTAATTTTTGTTGTTGTTTCACTCTTTGTGCCATCTTCTGCTTTTATCTAGAGTTTACAAATGCTCTTTTATTTTTTAAAGATATATATATTTTAATGTTACATCCAATAAGCTTTAATATTTCAAGAAAAACAATCTTAAATATAATAATGTTACATGCAGTAAACATTAATATCTCAAAAATGATTTTAAATATGATAATGTTACATGCAATAAACACCAATTCAAGAAAAATTATCTTACATATAATATTACATGCAGTAAACATTAATATTTCAAGAATAAGAGGATTTTAAGTATAATAATACCAAAACTGTACTAACATAGTATGATATCACAAAAGTTGTAGGAAATATTAAAAATTTGCAAATAACAGGATTACTTCTAGTATATATTGTTTCCCTCTCTGGCTCTATTTTTGTTCATCAGTTTATGTTCATTATATTCCACAAATTAGTGAGATCATATGATATTTATCTTTCTCTGACTGCGTTATTTTGCTTAGCACGATGCTTTTAAAGTCTGTTTTGTCAGAGATGAGTATTGCTACTCCAGCTTTTTTTTCTTTTCCATTTGCATGGAAAGTTTTTTTTTTCATCCCTTCACTTTCATCCTGTGTGTGTCTTTTGTTTTGAGGTGGGTCTCTTGTAGACAGCATATAGTTGGGTCATGTTTTTGTATCCATTCAGCTACCCTATACCTTTTGATTAGAACATTTAATCCATTTACATTTAGGGTATCATTGAGAGGTACTTATTTATAGCCATTTAAATTCTGTATGGCTAGGTTTCTCTCTGTGTTTCTTCTCAGCAATCCCTTACAGCAATCCCTTTAGCATTTCTTGTAATGCTGGCTTGGTGGTGATGAACTCCTTTAGCTTTTTTTTTGTGTCTGGGAAGCTCTTTATTTGACCATCTATTTTGAATGATAACCTTGCTGGATAGAGTAATCTTGGGCTCAGATCCTTGCTTTCCATTACCTTGAATACTTTATGCCATTCCCTTCTGGCCTGTATAGTTTCTGATGAGAAATCAGATGTCAGCCTTCTGCGAACTTCTTTGTAGGTAACAATTTTCTCTTGCTGCTTTTAAGATTCTCTCTTTGTCTTTAATTTTTGGCATTTTTATTATGTGTCTGGGCGTGGGTCTGTTTGGTTCTTTTTGTTTGGGGTTCTCTGTGCCTCCGGAATTTGTGTGACTTTTTCCTTTACCAGGTTAGGGAAGTTTTATACCATTATTTCTTCAAACACCTCTATTCCTTTCTACCTTTCTGCATCTTCTGGCACACCTACTATTCTAATATTGTTATGTTTCACGTTGTCCCACAGCTCCCTTAAGCTGTCCTGTTTTTTAATTGTTTTTTTTCTTTTTGGTTCTCTAATTGAGTGATATTTTCAACTGTCTTCTAATTCACTGATCCGATCCTCAGCTTCACCTAATCTGCTGTGTATTCTTTCCAATGTGTTCTTTATTTGTGTTATGTCATTTTTTATCTCAGACTGTTCTTTTTTCATAGTTACTATACCTTTTTTCATACTGTTGAGCATTTTTACCATCATTACTCTGAACTCTGTTTCAGATAAGTTTCTTTTTTTTTTTTTAAATATATTTTATTGATTTTTTACAGAGAGGAAAGGAGAGGGACAGAGAGTTAGAAACATCGATGAGAGAGAAACATCGATCAGCTGCCTCCTGCACACTCCCTACTGGGGATGTGCCCACAACCAAGGTACATGCCCTTGACCGGAATCGAACCTGGGACCCTTGAGTCCGCAGGCCGATGCTCTATCCACTGAGCCAAACCGGTTCGGCTCAGATAAGTTTCTTATCTCTGCTTCATTTATCTCTTCTGGAGAATTTGCTAATTCTTTCATTTGGAGGTTGTTACTTTGTTTCCTCATTTTGGTTGTCTGTTTTGGTTTGTGACTATGTTTTAGGTAGATCCTCTATACCAGTGGTCCATGAGGTCCGAAAGATTGGTGACCACTGCTCTATACCTCTCAATCTCTAGTGCAGGACAGTGTTAAAGGCTGTTTCTGACTAATTGGATCAGGCTAAGACTCAAAGCCTCCAGAGACCTCCTCTGTCTCCAGATAATAAGATTCTTACTTGAATTGCACCCAGGCAATCATCAGGTGTGGCAAGAGTTTTCCCAACAAGGTGGGGCAGTTGCTTCTGCCTGCAGGCTAATGTTACTTTTAATCTCTTAAGTGGCCTCAGGGCAAGGTGTTTTCCAATAGGGTGTGTCGACTGCCTTCCCCAAGGCAAGGCAAGTGTCTATGTGGGAAAGTTGTCCTCCACTAGGTGAGGGAAATACCGAGCCCAGGAAACTTGGAGTGTCTGCCTTCTGAGCTTTATACCCCGAGTCCCCAGTCCTGGTTTCTGCTCTCACAGCTCCAGTCCACTTTACCCTCCCTCTGCCAGAGCACAAGGTGGCTCCACAGGGAATTCTTGTGCGTTGGCCCTTTAAGATAGGGTGCTCGAACTTTTAGCTGCCACTCCTTGGCAGACAGCACCCCACTGCTTTTCACAGCTAGATGTTATGTGGGTACCCTCCTCAGATTTGGTGCTCTCTGCTGGGGAGCCCAGCTTGGGGATTAGATCCCAGAGTTCTTAGTGGCACCCTCCTTACAGCTGAGATATCTCTCCGGGACTTCAGTTGCCGTCTATGGGTGCCCAGCCAGCCCTTTTGCACCTCTGCCCCTCCTACCAGTTTCTATGCTTTGTTTCTTAGGTATCAGGGTTCTCTCCTGTGAGTTTTCCATTGATTATTCAGGAAGCTTTTCCATATTTCAGTTGTAATTCCAGCTTGTTCCTGGGAGCAAGTCCGTGCAGCATCCTCCTACTCTGCCGCCATTTTTAATTTCTTTGTAAATGTTCTTTCGTGTTTACATTCTCATATCTCTGTGTAAAAACATGATTAAAATCAGTAAACTTAAGGAAACTTTTTTTTTCCCCTGGATCCCTCTATTAAGGAATAACAAAGAGAGAGAACACCGGGAATTTAGCTAAGCAAAAGAAAAAAACTCCTAGTGATATTCTGGAGTCCTTATACATTTCGTTTGATGCCCTATACCACAGGTTGGCCTGTGAGACTGCAAATAAAGTTTTTGTAAGTAAAGTTTTGTTGGAACACAGTCACCTATTTGTTTCTATATTACCTGCCTGTTTTCACACTGCAGTGACAGGCTTGAGTAGTTAAAACAGAGATCATCTGATTCAAAAGTCTTAAATATTTACTCTGGCTCTTTAGAGAAAAATGTTTGCTGGCTCTTGGCATAAACCATGGATGGATTTCTAAAGGCATTTCAGTGTGTCATTGATCCAGTCTATGGATAATCTTTCACATCCTTTTCATTGGTACACTCAAGTTTTGTTTGATGAGCCCAATGGTTTCATATAAAATTTGAATTGAGGTAACTTTAGCAGAGGACAGGTAATAGTCCCATGCTTAAGCAGTAGCTTTACCTAATTGCTACTTCTGTTATCCCGCAGGCGTTAGAGTTTAGGAGCCTTAGTCATATGTAATGCTGATAAACTGAGGAGTGGAAGTTTAAATAGGCAGCTGCCTTCTTTGTACCATTTATCAAAATTCCTTCTGGCAAAGGGAATATATAAGATCCTTAAATAACTCAAGTAACCCCGAGCTAAAAAGGTGCTGTGTTTTTCTGCATGTTAGATTACATTCATTGTGAAACTTGAGGTAAGGAGCTGTGTCCAGAATACTTGAGAATCAACATTTTCACACGGAATCAGTGTATAACTCTGAATCATACAGAAATATTTAGTGATACTATATTCTATTTACTAAGATCATAATTTTTATAATGATGTAAAACTATATTCAATAAGAGGTGGATAAAATGAAGAAATTTATTTGTACCTGGGACAGAAGTGAAGATGGGAGAATATTGCAAATTGTGGTAGGTTTAGTTGTGAATGACCATGAGCTTGGAGTTGATTATTTTTTAAGGTAGATCTGTGGAATCATTAGGTTTTAGCTTATCTTTTTATTTAGAATAAAGAAATATATTACATAATTTCCAAAGCAGATTAAAGGGTATGGTAGATTTAATGGAGAAGTAAATAATTTCTAGGTTTAAAACAATAGTCACTATAAGTCTTTACACAAATGTTACTACCTTTGATCTTTCCTGACCATCTATATAACACCTTACCCTTACTCTCTATCTCCCTTCCCGGCTTAATTTTTCTTGAATGGTCTATATCAAATACAACATACCAAATATTGAAATCACTTCCTTTATTATTTGTATTCCATCCTTCAGCCTCCACTAGCCTATGTGCTCCATTGGAAGGTACTTTGGACTTGATTATTGTATAATTTGTCTAGTGCTGTATCTCCAGTACCTAGCAAATAATTGATACTCAATAAATATCTGTTAAGTGAGTGAATTGTTAGAAAGTAAGGTCGTTTTAAATTTTGCTATTGTAAATATGTATATACATCCTTGAACAGTTTTATTTGTATTGTTGATTGTTTACTTTGGATTAATTTCTTTTTTTTAAAAAATATATTTTATTGATTTTTTTACAGAGAGGAAGGGAGAGGGATAGAGAGTTAGAAACATCGATGAGAGAGAAACATTGATCAGCTGCCTCCTGCATACTCCCTACTGGGAATGTGCCCGCAACCAAGGTACATGCCCTTGACCGGAATCGAACCTGGGACCCTTGAGTCCGCAGGCCGATGCTCTATCCACTGAGCCAAACCGGTCAGGGCTGGATTAATTTCTTGAAAATAAAATTATTAAATCAAAAGTTTTCATTTTTAAAGCTTTGGACGATATCTGAACAGATTAACCATCAGTAAGATTGTATGAATTTAATTTTTTTTTTTAATCCTTAACCGAGGATATTTTTCTATTGATTTTTAGAGAGAGTGGAAAGGATGGGGAGAGACAGAAACATCCATGTGTAGAGAAACATCTACTGGTTGCCTGCCGCATGCGCCCTGACCAGAGATGGGGATCAAGCTGCAGCTCGTAAGGGCCCTTAACTGGGTTTGAACCCAGAACCCTTCAGTCCATTTGGCTCTCTGTTCATTGAGTCAAACTAGCTAGGACTGAATTTAATTCTCATCCCTTACTTGTTTACTTCATCCTTGACAAAATGCTCAGTACTATTTTAAGAAAACTTTTTTCAGTTCTAAATCTGGTAGGTACAGGTTTTACAGAATTTTTTATTTTTAGTCCTAGTAACGAAATAATACATGCTCATTCTAGAAAACCTTGGAGGAAACAATAGTACAAAAGGGAAAAAAAAAATCTAAGTATCCTTAATTCTACTACTCAAAGAACCATTGCTAACATTTTGGTTTGTTTCTTTCTATTCTTTTTTTCTTGCAAATATTTGTAGGTGTACTTTAAGACATTTAAAAACCAAAAACAATAAAACCCCAACAAATTCATTATACTTGTCTTATTTGGGAAATTTTTTTTTTGAGGATGAAAAGTCTACTCAGATAAGTTTACCTAATAAAGAGATTTATTATAGGGGAAATAATTACTGATAGTTCCTTGGCTTTATGGGGAAGGAGCCATTGACCTCTTTGGGGTCAATGTCTCCTGTCCATGGCATTAAGAAAGTTATCCCACATCTTGCAAAAAGAGTGAGGCACTTCTGTTTTCTTCCAAAGCACTGTGTTTATACCTATTTTAAAGTAGTTGCAACTTTGGGTGGTTGCGACATGGGATTTCCTTATGGGAGTTCCTTATGCTCTTGCTGCTTTTATATTATGTTCAAAATTGTCCATAATCAAATGTTTAAAACAAAAAAGTAAAAAGAAGAGATAGAAACATTGGGGGGAAAATTGTATTTACTATGCATATACTGTTTATTTCCCTGCCATTTTTGAATAATATGTAAGTATTTTACTATGCTTGGTCTTGATATTTTTAATGTGTAATTAGTAGATTATTCCCCATTTTTTTTACTTTTGTGAATAAAGCTTAGCGTTTGGGGGATTTTTTTAATGCTTCTGTCGAATTTTTCTTGAGGCTAAAGTTATTGAATTAAATTGTTGAATTAAGGTCCCATTTACCCTTGGTATCTATTACTTTGTAGAACTTTGGGCAGCCCCCTGATCATCAGCTACTCCTGATAGTTCCCACTTGCTGTTTGACACAGTGCTGTCATTCTTTGCTAAGGTTCCCTCCCTTCTTTTTATTTTTTGAAATAAAAACATCTCAAAATTAAACAAAATATTATTTCCCAGTTTCATTTTTCAGAGGCAACGGCTATTATCACCTCAGAGTACAATTTTTTTTTCTTCTTAATGGTGAATATGGCTTTTATATTTTTTCTCCTTGTACTAGTCATTGCATTTTCAAATTCTTTACATTAATTGATTTTATTAAAAATGACTTTTGTATCCTGGCTAATTTTGCTCAATGGTTAGAGCATTGGCCTACAGGTTCGATTCCTGGTCAAGGGCATGTACCTCAGTTGCAGGTTCAGTCCCTGGCCACCATCAGGTGATAGAGGGAGGCAGCCAATTGATGTCTTTCTCACGTTGATGTTTCTCTCTTCCTCCCTCCCTCCCTCCCTCCCTCCCTCCCTCCCTCCCTCCCTCCCTCCCTCCCCTCACTCTCTTCCAAAAATGGATGGAAAATAGCCCTAGCTGGTTTGGCTCAGCCTATGGACTGAAGGGTCTTGGGTTCAATTCTGGTCAAGGGCACAAGACCGTGATGTGGGCTTGGTCCCCAGTAGGGGGCATGCAGGAGGTAGCCGATCAATAATTCTCTCTCATCACTGATATTTCTATCTCTCTCCCCTTTCCTCTCTGAAATCAATAAAAACATATTTAAAAAATTAAAAATGGAAGGAAAATAAATAAAATGAATTATGAAATATTGCAAGCATATGAAAGTGTAAATTGTAACAAACCCCCACGTACTCAGCGCCAAGTTGAAAAAATAAAACACTGCAGATATAATTAGTAAAGCACTATTTATTTATTTTCCTCACCTTAGGACAGCGGTTCTCAACCTGTGGGTCGCGACCCCTTTGGCGGTTGAATGACCCTTTCACAGGGGTCGCCTAAGACCATCCTGCATATCAGATATTTACATTACGATTCATAACAGTAGCAACATTACAGTTATGAAGTAGCAACAAAAATAATTTTATGGTTGGTTCACAACATGAGGAACTGTATTTAAAGAGCCAGAAGGTTGAGAACCACTGCCTTAGGATATGTTTGTTGCTTTTAGAAAGGGGGAAGGAAGAGAGAAGAGAGAGAAACATTGGTTGCCTCCAGTACACGCCCTGACTGGGTATCAAACCCGCAGCCTGGGTATGTGCTCTGACTGGGAATCAAACCCTCGACCTTTTGGTGTACGGGACGATGCTCCAACCAATTGACCCACCTGGCCAGGGCTAAAGCACCCTTTACACCCTACATTCTTTTGCAGGTAGAACCTTATCGCAAATTTTATATTTGTCAATTCATTTTGTGTCTATGCTTTTGCTATGTTTTGTATGTGTTCTTAAATAGCAAGTTTATATGAATTATATAACTTTCTTTATAAGCTTCGTGTTTTTCTTTTTCTTTTGTGTAGAATACTTTGTTACATATTTTATTAAATATTAGCACATCATATTCTTTGAAATAGTTGTTCTAATTTATAATGCCACGAATACTGCATGAGAATTGTTTTACATTCTTACCAACAACTGGTATTATCAGATTTATTCATTTTTATTAAAACTTTTGTTTTAATCATATGTTTATTTTATAATTTGGAGAAAAGCTTCTCAAGGATGTGCCATGATACCTTTTAGGTTAAGTAATTGCCACATGGTTGTCCACTTATTTCTCAATGAACTACTCTCCTAGTGTGCTATGACAGCGGGTTTTATTGAAGCTAAAATCTTGGATACCTTGAGATAATGGGATTTCTTTCTGTTCTTTTAAAGAACTAAAATGAAAATTTTTATAGTATCTATATCTCTCTATAAAAGCCTAAGCAACCATTACGACCAGTCGACTGGTTGCTATGATGCGCACTGACCACCAGGGGGCAGGCGCTCAATGCAGGAGCTGCCCCCTGGTGGTCAGTGTGCTCCCACAGCGGGAGTGCCACTCAGCTGACCAATGTGAGCCAGACGCTGGGCTCACG
The DNA here is from genome assembly GCF_000147115.1 of Myotis lucifugus. NCBI lineage: Eukaryota > Metazoa > Chordata > Mammalia > Chiroptera > Vespertilionidae > Myotis > Myotis lucifugus. The sequence goes on from NW_005871051.1 coordinate 27,893,742, forward strand.
GCTGGCGAGCGCAGCTGTGGTGGCGGGAGCCTCCCCCACTCCCGTGGCAGCGCTACCAAGTACAGCAACGGCAGGCGCAGTGTGGCCGGGGTGAGCGGGAGTGGCACAGCACCTGGCCCGGGCTCGGACTCTTCCCCAGCCACCTGTCGCTTCGCGCACTGCTACAACCCTTGGGTAATGTTGGACTGCCGGGGATGGGGCTGAAACTGGCAGTCCGACATCCACCAAGGGGTCCCAGATTGCGAGATGGCACAGGCCAGTCTAAGGGACCCCACCAGTGCATGAATCCATGCACTGGGCTTCTAGTATTATATAAAAGTAAAAAGTTTATACTGCCAGAATGTTTGACACTTCATTATTGTATTCTGTGTGTCTCCTTTTCTAGGCTCCGAGCTCTGTCCAGTGGTGGGAGTATTACATCCCCTCCTCTTTCTCCAGCTTTGCCAAAGTATAAATTAGCAGACTATCGTTATGGCAGAGAAGAAATGTTAGCACTTTTCCTTAAAGACAACAAGGTAAGAAAGGAAAGAATTAAGAATTATTCTGAATGAGTTGTTGGGTTATGTGCAGTGATGTATTGATATATGAAAGACCCATGGTTTTCCCTTTCTACCTTACCTCTTTTTTTCTGCTTTTGAAACTATAATAGTTAACAGGTGGTTGTTTTTTAATCCTCACCTGAGGATATTTTTTCCATTGATTTTCAGAGTGGAAAGGAGGGTTGGGGTGGGGTGGAGAGAGAGAGAATGGGGGTTGGGGGGAGATCAATTGGTTGCCTCCTGCAAATGCCCCCTGACCGGGTCCTGGGATTGAACCTGTAACCCAGGTACATGCCCTTGATCAGAATCAAACCGAGACCCTTCGGTGCGCAAGCTGACCCTCTAACCACTGAGCAATGCTGGCCAGGGCAACAGAGGCTCTTCTAAGTGTAATGTATTCTTTTTTTTAAAAGAGAAGGCCTATGATTTCAGTATAAGATCGACAGCTTCATGCAAACAGGAAGAATAGTCAACACTTAATGTTTTGTCTAACTAGTTTCCTTTTAACCTTTTATTCATGTCTATTTCTACTCCAGTTTGATGGCTGAGAAAGGAAGAATTTCTCCCTTCTTTTTATTGCACCTCTTATTCTTCTTTCCAGTTAGGGAGAAGAGCAGTTGTTTCTCTTTTTCTTTCCCTTTTGAGTTAAATGTAAAATTTTTAGTGGAGAGAAAATCTTAAAATGTAATGCCACATTTGTGTCACTTACAAATGATCAAAACTCAAACAGTATTAAATACGCTTTTATTATTTGACTAATAAGAAATAATATTTTCTATTTCAAAGCATACTTTGTTTTTAATTAGAGGATTGAATCTCAAATGTTAATGGTTGCTACAGACAGACACAGTTGCTTGTACAACTCTTCTTATCACCTTGTGCCTTGAGTTCAGTGTAGGGATTTTTACTCTCCCACTGTGTACTCTGGGTTAACAGAGTTATTGCTGTATCAAATCTGAAAGTGGTGGCTCTATGGGAGGGTTGGGAACATAATTGGGGTTTTTATATTTGATCCTTGAGAATGTGTAAGTACCACTAAAGTTAATTGTGGCTGAGTAAGCTTTTTATTCATATCCTATATAATAAAAGCTAAATATGCTAAGTGTCCGGTCAACCAGTCGGCCATTCAATTAAAGCATAATATGCTGATGATATGCTAAGGCTGCTCTACTGCTCACTATGACGTGCACTGACCATCAGGGGGCAGATGCTCCGACTGGTAGGTTAGTTTGCTGCTGGGGTCCAGCCAATTGGGACTGAGCACGACGGGCCGGACACGCCCTGGAGCCCTCCTGCGGTTTCTCCCCGGCTAGCCAATCTCCCGAGTCTCTCCCCGGCTTTGATTATGTACCAGTGGGGTCCCTCAGCCTGGCCTGTGCCCTCTTGCAATCCAAGACCCCCTGGGGGATATTGGAGAGCCATTTTTGGCCTGATCCCCCAGGTCAGGCTGAGGGACCTCACTGGTGCACTAATTTGTGCACCAGGCCTCTAGTTTATAATAATTACCAACAGATAAAAACAGTAGAGTTCTTTCTTGTTTTATCTTCTTGACTTGGAGGGATAGCATTAATCTCATGGTCATGTGTTTGGTCAAACAGATACCTTCAGACCTTCTGGATAAAGAATTTCTGCCTATCCTGCAGGAGGAGCCTCTGCCACCGTTGGCTCTTGTACCCTTTACAGAAGAAGAACAGGTTTGTGCCTAGCTTTGAGCCTCAAGTCAAACCCTTGTTTCTTTCCAGTGAGGCATAAAAATAGGTGGTTAGTACTTAGACTCTATGGAGTATACTTCGTCCCCACAGGCCTGCTTCCTTTTTATGTTTCCTTGGCATGTGGATGCTTGTCTTACTTGACTAGATTCTGCTTAGATCTGAAATTGGTGAGTATTATGTAGAGATAAGGAAATGTTTCTAGATCCTTAAGGACATTGGGAACCATCCTTTAGAATTTATTCGAATAGAGAAAAAGTTATTTTTTGGGGGGAGGTCTTGCTTTTCAGAAAAATACAGCTTTTGAGAAGTAATTGGCAACCTGAATTTTCACAAGTAAATTCTACCATTACAGAAAAATGTAGATTTTTAGCTTAAAATGTGCTTTAAAATACTCTACTGTCACCATCATTAAAAACAAAAAAAGTTTTTGTTGATTTTAGAGAGAGATGAAGGGAGAGGGAGAGAGCGATAGAAACATTGGTAGAGAGAAACATGGGTTGGCTGCTTCCTGCATGCCTCCTCACCGGGGATTGAGCCTGCAACCTGGGCATGTGCCCTGACTGGGAATCCAAACGTGACCTCCTGGTTCTTAGGTCGGCGCTCAGCCACTGAGCCACACAGGCCTTGCAGCAACATTTTAAATGATATTGTGAGAAAATTTGATTTTCAGGCTGTAGAGTAACAGATTTTGTGTTGTCCTATTATAGTCCAAAGATAAATAAGAGTTTCTGATGCAGCGGTTCTCAACCTGTGGGTCGCGACCCCTGAAAATACATCCTGCATATCAGATATTTACATTACGATTCATAACAGTAGCAAAATTACAGTTATGAAGTAGCAACAAAAATAATTTTATGGTTGGGGGTCACCACAACATGAGGAACTGTATTAAAGGGTCGCGGCATTAGGAAGGTTGAGAACCACAGTTTCAAGGACTATGGTGATTGTAGTAAAACGGATAAATAAGAGCTTTGTTGGAATGTTGGAATGCCACTTTAATGAAGAATCATTACTTTAAAAAAACACACAGCTTTATTGAGGCATAATTCACATGCCATAAAATTTACCCTTTAAAGTATACAATTCAATGATTTTGGCATTTTCACAGAGATGTATAACCATTACCACTCTCTAATTCCAGAACATTTTTATAATTACTTTTGTGACAACCCTGAATGTTTCTTCTACACCAAGCATGTCAAACTTGCGGCCGGAGGGCCCCTTGTGGCATGGAGCCCGCCGGCCGCAAGTTTGACATGCTTGCCTACACGTTTGCCATATTGTATATGAGGAAGTCACTCTATTAAAAAAGAAAAGCTTATTAAAAGAACTCTATTCCAACTGTGTTAAATTCTAAGAAAGGTGTGATGTTGATCTTTAGTTATTTTCAGCACCATACTTCATAAGCAATTAAAAAAGACGTGTGTGTGTATGTGTGTGTGTATCGTGTGTTAATCCTCACCCAAGGATATTTTTTCCATTGATTTTTTTTTTTTTCTTTTAGAGAGAGTGAAAGGGAGGGGGAGGGAAAAGAGAGAGAAACATTGATGTGAGAGAAATACATCTGTTGGCTTGCCGCAGTTGCTCCAACTGCGGCTGGGGATCAAGCCTGCAACCTAGGCACGCGCCCCTGACAGGAATCGAACCCAAGCCCTTCAGTTCTTGGGCTGATGCTCTATCCACTGAACCAAACTGGCTAGGATTCATAAGCAATTTTTGTTTCGTTCATGGTTTCTTCTAAATCAGACTAGTTTTGTGTTTATTTTTGAAACCCAGTATTTACCATCTAGGGTCATCGGCAGATATTTTCATTGATCAAATGGTATTTATTACTGTAAAGATTACACAGGAAAGAAAGGGTCCTGTCTTGAGCGATTGCTGAAAAGTTCCTTGTAAAAAAAAAAAAATTGACATTTGGCTCTACAGGGTGGGGCAAAAGTAGGTTTACAGTTATGAGTACATAAAACACAGAGTTTATTCTTGTAATATTTATTATTGTATTATTTTCCATAGGAACAACTGTAAACCTACTTTTGCCCCACCCTGTATTTTGGTTTTTATTTTTCTTAAAAATATTTTATTAGGAAGTATTTCAAATATGTAAGTATAGAGCATAATATTACAAACACCAGTGTATTAAAATTCAGATATACCAAATCTTAAAATTATGACATATTTGTGTCTTTGTTTTAAGAAATACAATTTCTCATATAGTTGAGATGTCTGGGGTATACCCCTTCCTTCACAGAGATTACTATGAATTGAGTTACTTTTCTCATTCATGTTTTAATCTTCTCATTACATATTTGTATATCCATAGTCTTTAAATGTTTTATTTTATAGGGTTATAAATTTTATTTTGAAGATAGCATACTGTAGTGTTTATTTTTCAGCTTTTTTTTTTTTTTTTTAAATCCTCACCCAAGGATGTTTTTTTCTGTTGATTTCTGGATAGAGTGGAAGAGAGGGAGGGGGGGGGCAGAGAGAGAGAGACAGAGAAACAGCGACATGAGAGACACATATCGATTGGTTGCGTCCCACATTCGCCCCTTACTAGAGCTGGGGAACTTGTAACCAAGGTATGTGCCCTTGACCAGGACTCGAATCCTGGAGGCTGTAACCATTGAGCAAAACCAGCAAGGGTCTTCAACTTGATTTTCATTCAATAATGATTTTAAATTTATGTTAATACACATAGCTTTAGTTCATTCATTTCTGCTGCATAGTATTCTGTCTGCAAGAAAATCCAGTTTTTAAAATCTCTGGTTGAATATTTAGGTTGTTTTGAGTATTTGTTATTATATATTATGTTGCTGTAAAAATTCTTATAATGTGTTATAAAAATGAAATCTTTGGGCTTTGGTTCTTCACATTTTTTACAATGTTACTGGGTGTTACCACATTACTTTCTATAGGGATTTAAGCCAGTTTGCACTCCCACCAGCAGTGAAGGTGAGGTCTTATTTATTGTATTTTATTTTTTTGTTAATCCTCACCTGAGGATATTTTTCCCAGTGATTTCTTTTTTTTTTTTTTTTAAGAGAGAGTAGGAGGGAGGAGGCAGGGAGGAGAGCTGGAGAAAGAGAGAGAGAAAGAGATTGAGAGAGAGAGGGAGAGAGAGAGAGAGAGAGAGAGAGACAGACAGACAGACAGACAGACAGTCAGACATACCTATTGATTGCCTCCTGTACACGCTCTGACTGGGGCTGGGGATCGAACCTTCAATCCAAGTACATGCCCTTGACTGGGAATCTAACCTGAGACTGTTTGGTGCTTGGGCCAGTGCTCTAACTACTTAGAAACACCAGTCAAGGCAAGAGGTCATTTTTATGCAACCCCTTGGTTGTTGGTTTTTAAATTTTGGCCTAAATGATGGCTGTGATAGTTGTCTTTAATTTGTATTTCACTGATTACTAGTGAGGTTGAGCATCTTTTCATATGCTTATGAGCCATTATCATTTTTTATTTGTCTGTGTCCTTTGTGCAAAGAACATTAGATTGTTTTTCTTATTGATTTTATGATTTCTTTATATATTCATTAAAACCAATAAAATACTTTATTTTTATTATAAAAGGTACTCAAATTAATTGCAGAAAATGCCAAAAGGTATAAAGAAGAAAATCTCATCTATAAACTTGCAATGTAGAGATAATTGTTAACATTTAATTTGTTTTATTGCCGTCTGTGTTCTTTGTATATCTTTAGTTGTCAAAATATACCAACAGTCAGGATCCAACGGCATATTTCAAGGGTTACACTATGACCAAGTAGGATTTATCCCTCGAGTGGAAGGGTGGTGCAACATAAGAATATCAACATAAAGCTTCACATTAATAGAATGAAGGAGAAAACCCATTTGATCATCGTAATTGATGCAGAAAAACATAGGACAAAATTCAACACCCTTTCATGATGAAACACTCAGTGATCTAGGAATAGAAGGGAACTTCATCAATATGATTAAGGTCTTTTATGAAAACCCACAGCTAATATTATGCAGTCATGTATCACTTAATGGTGGGAACATGTTCTGAGAAATTCATTGTTAGGTGATATTGTCATTGTGGGAACATCATAGAGTGCACTTACACAACCTAGGTGGTGAAGCCTATTACATACGTAGGCTGTGTGGTCTAGCCCAGTGGTCGGCAAACCGCGGCTCGCGAGCCACATGCGACTCTTTGGCCCCTTGAGTGTGGCTCTTCCACAAAATACCGACTTCTGCGCATGGGTCGCTAAGTTTCAATCACACTGTACGTGTGCGCCCGCACGTGGTATTTTGTGGAAGAGCCACACTCAAGGGGCCAAAGGGCCTCATGTGGCTCGCGAGCCACAGTTTGCCGACCACGGGTCTAGCCTATTGCTCATAGGTTACACAAACCTGTACAGCATTTTACTGTACTAAATACTGCAAGCAATTGTAACACAATGGTGTTTTTATATCTAAACATAAAAACGTTACAGTAAAAATACATAAACCAGTACCATAGCCATTTGTTATTATCAAGTATTTTGTACTGTCCATAATTGTATGTGGTATACTTTTATATGACCTGCAGCACAGTAGGTTTGTTGGCACCAGCATCACCATAAACACATGAGTAATGCTTTACACTACAGCATTACAACAGCTAGGACATCACCTAGGTAATAGGGATTTTTCAGCTCTACTAACATCTGATGGGACTACCATATGAGCATTCTATTTTCAACTGAAATGTTGTTATGTGGTATATGTCTGCACTTATTCAGTGAAAGACTGAAAGGTTGGGAACAAGACATGGATGCCCACTTTCACTACTGCTATCCAACATTATCTTGGAAATTCTAGCCAGAGCAGTTAGGTGAGAAGAAGAAATAAAAGACCTTCATATTGGCCCTGGCCAGTTTGGCTCAGTGGATAGAGCGTCGGCCTGCGGACTGAAGGGTCCCAGGTTCGATTCTGGTCAAGGGCATGTGCCTTGGTTGCGGGCACATCCCCAGTGGGGGGTGTGCTGGAGGCAGCTGATCGATGATTCTCTCTCATCGATGTTTCTAACTCTCTGTCCCTCTCCCTTCCTCTCTGTAAAAAAAATCAATAGCAGTTAGGTGAGAAGAAGAAATAAAAGACCTTCATATTGGAAGGTAAGAAGTAAAACTATATCTATTTGTAGATGACATGATCCTAGATATAGAAAATCCTAAAGAAACCACAAGCAAACTATTAGCATTAATAAATGAATTCAGTACTGTTGTAGAGTACAGGATCAACACACAAGAATCAGTTGTATTTTTATACACAAGCAATGGACAATTTGCAAAGGCAATTAAGAAAACAATTCCAGTTATAGTAGCATCAAAACCAATAAAATACTTAGGAATAGATTTAACTAAGGAGGTATAAGACTTTTATACTAAAAACTATAAAACATTTGAAAGAAATTAAAGAAGACCTAAGTAAATGGGAAGGCACCAGTATTCATTAAACCTTGGAAGATTTAATAGTTAATCTATCTATTGCAATCCCCATCAAAATTCCATTGGCTTTTTGGGTTGAAATGGAAAAGCTGATTCTAAAATTCATATGGAATTGCAAGGGACCTGAAATAGTAAAAAACAGTTTTGAAAAAGAACATAGTGGGAGGACTCATACTTTCTGAATTCAGACCTTACCATAAAGCCACAGTAATACAAACTGTAACATAAGGATAGACATACAGGTCAGTGGAATAGAATTGAAAGTCCAGAAAGAAAACCCAATTGCTCCATACGGCTGAATTGCTTTTAAGAAGCTTTGTATAAGGACAGTAGTGTTTTTGTTTCCCTGCTGCCAAAACTGTAGCTTTTTACCATTACTTTTTTGCCATGATGAGTATTTTTTTAAAAATCCTTACCCAAGGATATGTTTTTATTGATTTTTAGAGAGAGATAAATGGTGGAGTCGGGGGAGAGAGATTGGTTGCCTCATGTATGCACTCTAACCAGGGATGGAAACCAAAAACTAGGTATGTATCCTGACCTGGAATCTAACCTGCAACGTTTCAGTGCACAGGATGATGCTCCAGGTAACTGAGCCACCTGGCCAGGGCCCATGTTCAGCTTTTTTCTTCAATTATTTTTTTAAATAAATAATTCACATGGTTTAAAAATAAAAATTTAAAGTACCCTATATAATAAAGAGCTAATATGCAAATGATCATCACGCCATCATGCCATAACGGCTCAGACACTCAACACTGGGGAGACAGGAATGGGGACCAGCCAGGCTGCAGCCCGAGAGAGGGACAAGCTGCCCGCCCTATGGTCCCCTGTAGCTGTGGCCAACCCGGGCGAAGCTGGCCTGTGTCCTGGGTGCCTGCAGCCGGGTGTGGGGCGAGGCAGAGGCGGTTAGGGGTGATCAGGCCAGCAGGGGAGCAGTTAGGGATGATTAGGCAGGCAGTCAGAGGTGGTTAGGGGCAATCAGGCAGGCAGGCAGGCGAGTGGTTAGGAGCCAGCAGTCCTGGATTGCGAGAGGCAGTCGGACATCACCTGAGGGGTCCTGGATTGGAGAGGGTGCAGGCTGGGCTGAGGGACACCCTCTCCCCCATGCACGAATTTTGTGCACCGGGCCTCTAGTAGTAAATAATGGAAAATCTCTCCCATTTTGTTCCTCAGTCATGAGTTTCCCTTTCCCAAAGGCAGCCAGTGTTAGCAGTTCCTTGTGTATTTTTCCAAGTAAATATTGCATACCCTCCTCCCCCTTTTGTACAAGTGATGGTGTACACTAAGCATTTTTCTGTATTACCAACTCTGAGTATTTTTATTGCAAAAATTTCCTGTATATTTGAGGAAATGTTCTTCTATTACTTTAGTTAATATTTTTCCCCCCATTGCAGAATTATTCAAATGTTTGTATTTATATTTCTTAGTTTTTTGTTCTTTGCCAATTTTTCTTTTGGATATTAGTTTTTTTCTTGTTGATTTATACTATTTATATGAGCTAATCCTAACCTGTTTTCTAAGTTTTTAAATTTCATTTATGATTCTTTTTTTAAATACAGAAGCTAATTTTAACATAGTGCAGTCCAGTTTTAATCTTTCTTTGTATTTTTCCTTGAATGATTTCCTAAATTTCTTGGAGACTAAATGGGTCAGAAAACCTTTTAGTAAATAGGGAGGCTTATTGAAAGTGGGCAGCTTTCTGAATCCTGGTCTTCCCAAGCCATACGTATACTCAAGCAACATTGTCTAAGGCACCTGCAATTGGCATTGATCTTGGTACCCTCGACTCTTATGTGGGTGTCTTCAAGCACAAAAAAGTGAAAATAATTGGCAATGATCAGGGAAACGGAACCACACCAAGTTATGTCGCCTTTATTGATACTGAATGATTTATTGGTGCTGCTGCAGAGTCAAATTGCAGTGACTCTACCAACATGGTTTGATTCCAAACACTTGATTGGACATAGTTTTCATGATGCTATTATCTAATCCAGCTGTACTCAACCTGTGGGTCGCGACCCCTTTGGGGGTCGAACGACCCTTTCACAGGGGTCACCTAAGACCATCGGAAAACATATATAATTACATATTGTTTTTGTGATTAATCACTATGCTTTAATTATGTTCAATTTGTAACAATGAAAATACATCCTGCATATCAGATATTTACATTATGACTCATAACAGTAGCAAAATTACAGTTATGAAGTAGCAACGAAAATAATTTTATGGTTGGGGGTCACCACAATATGAGGAACTGTATTAAAGGGTCACGGCATTAGGAAGGTTGAGAACCACTGATCTAATCTGATATGAAGGATTGGCCCTTCATGGGGGTGAATGCCCAACGTCCAAGTAGAATACAACGGAGAGATGAAAAGTTTCTATCCAGAAGAGGCATCATCTATGGTTTTGACAAAAATGAAGGAAATGGCAGAAGCCTGTCTACCTTGGGAAGCCTGCTTTTAAAATGTTATTGTTATGGTACCTGCTTACTTCAGTGATTCAGTGTTAGGCTACTATGGATACTGGAACTGTTGCTGGTCTCAGTGTATTTTTGAGTTACCAATGAGCCAACTGCTGCTGCTATTGCTTACATCTTAGACAAAAAGGCTAGAACTGAAAAAATGGGCTAATATTTGACTTGGGAGGTGGCACTTTTGAAGTGTCACTTCTTACAATACATGATGGAATTTTTAAGGTCAAGTCAGCAGTTGGGGACACCTACTGAGGTGGAGAAGACAACCTGATGGTCAACCATTTTATTACAGAGTTCAAGCAAGCATAAGAAGGACATCAGTAAGAAGAAGAGGGCTATCTTGTTGGTTTCGTACTGCTTGTAAACATGCATAGTGTACTCTTCCAGCACCTAGGCCAATATTGAGATTGATTGATTTGCTCAATGAAGGAATTGACTTTTATACTTGTGTCATTGGTGCCCCATTTGAAGAATTAAATACTGACCTTTTTTTTGATATCTTGGGCCCTGTAGAGGAAAGCCCTTTGGGATGCCAAGCTTGACAAGTCCCAGATCCATGGTGGGGTCCTGATGGGTGGTTCTAACCACATCTCTAAGATTTAGAAACTCCTACTGGATGTCTTCAATGGAAAAGAATTGAATAAGAACTGATCCCTGATGAGGCTGTTGCTTATGGTGCAGCTGTCCTATCTGGAGACATTAAAAAATGTTCAGTATTTGCTGTTATTGATGGCATTTCTCTTTCCCTTGGCATTAAAACGGCTGATGGAGTCATAGCTGTCCTCATCAAGTACAATACTACCATTTCTCCCAAACAGACACAGACCTTCATGATCTACTCTGACAACCAGCCTGCTGTGCTCATTCAGGTTTAGGAAAGTGAACGTGCTATGACCAAGGATAATGTGCTTGGCAAGTTTGAACTCACAGGAATACCCCCTGTACCGCGTGGTGTTTCTTAGATTGAAGTTACTTTTGATATTGATGCCAGTGGCATCCACAATGTCTCTGATGTGGCTTAGAATACAGGAAAAGAGCAAGATTACCTTCACTAACAACAAGGGTCATTTGAACAAGGAAGACATTGAGTGCAGGTCCAGGAAGCTGAGAAGGATAAAGCTGAAGATTAGAAGCAGCGGGACTAAGTGTCTTCCAAGAATTCACTTGAATCTTACGCTTTCAACGTGGTTCAACCGTTGAAGATGAAAAATTTCAAGGCAAGATCAATGATGAGGACAAACAGAAGATTCTTCACAAGTATAAGGAAATTGATTGGCTCAATAACCAGACTGCACAGAAGGAAGAATGTGAACATCAACAGAAAGAGCTGGAAAACGAACTGCTGCAACCCCATCATTAGCAAGCTGTACCATCGTGGAGGAGGAATGCCTGGTGGCATCCCTGTGGTGGTGCCTCCTGGGCCCACCATGGAAGAGGTTGATTAAGCCAACCTTGAGCATAGATTTAGCATTATTCTACACAAATTTGTAGCAAATTCTATGGCAGTTCTAAAAGTTGAGCTGCTGTAGAGTAAATAACTGGACATTCTTGATACTTGAACATGGAATATGTGCACAGGGAAAGGAAATAACTGCACTTTATAAGTACTGTATTGTAAAGTGGAAAATGTGGTCTTAAATAAAACTATGTAAAATTGACACCTCTCAAGGGAGGAGCACTTGCTATTGGTAACCGAAACATGATAGACTTAATCAACAGATGACTAATTGAGTAATTTAGAAACATCCCTAACATTTGTAAGAAAATAGTATTTAGTAAGTGGCTACACAAATCATTTGGAAAATTAAAGATTATTTAACAGATACTATTAGGAACGGTTAACAATTTGAAAAACAAAGGTAGGCAGTATGCTTACACATCGAAACTTGTTCTAGAATGACGAAAGGAGCAAGCCTTCATTTTCATTTATTTTTTTTATTGATTTCAGATCAGGAATTATTTAGATCTTTGCAGACTAGAGTTTTGCATACTTTTTTACTCATTATCCCTATGCTGCCTCTCTTTAAGTTTCCTGAAGTTATCTGAAATAGGTATTTTATCTTTAAAATGAAAGTTAATTTTGTTTCCTCCCTTTCTGCTTCCTTCCCTCCCTCCCTTCTCTCCCTCTCCCTCTCCCTGTGTGTGTGCATGCATGTACCTATAAAATATAACTAGGGAAAAACTTTTTTTTAGAACAAAATTGATGCTCAAAGATGATCTTCTAGTTGTTTTTTGGGCATTGTCCTTAAATACCTATTTCAGTTTGAGAAGCATGACTCTGCACTTTACACCTAAAATTTAGGTACCCGTTACCAGATTGGTGTTTTCTATTTATTTGCCATCAAAGAAAATTACTGTGTGTGTGTGTGTGTGTGTGTGTGTGTGTGTGTGTGTTTAAATATATATATTTTTTATTGATTTCAGAGAGGAAGGGAGAGGGAGAGAGAGATAGAATCAGTGATGAGAATCATTGATTGGCTGCTTCCTGCACGCTCCCTACTGGGGATCGAGCCCGCAACCCAGGCATGTGCCCTTGACCAGCATGTGCCCAGTAGCTTTCAGTCTGTAGGCCGACGCTCTATCCACTGAGCCAAACTAGCTAGGGCCGTGTGTGTGTGTGTGTGTGTGTGTGTGTGTGTGTGTGTGTGTGTTTAAAATTTTTTATTTAGTGATTTTAGAAAGAGGGAGTAAGGCGGGGAGAGAGAGAAAGAGAGGTTGATTTGTTGTTCAACTTATTTATGCATTTGTTGGTTAATTCTTATATGTGCCCTGAACCAGGATTGAACCCTCAACTTGATGTATTGGGATGATGCTCTAACCAACTGAGGTACCAGGCCAGGGCCTTATTTATGTGTTTTTGAATAATTAATTATTTCATGTATGTGTTTTTGAATAGATAATACATACATAAAATTTTTTTTAAAAGCTTGTGTAGTGAAAATCAAGTCTGTGAGTCACCCAAACTCTGCTAATTATTCTTCCTCAGGCGTAACCACTGTTTCTATTTTCTTGTTACCTTCCAGGAACAACACTTACATCTGCAACTGTTCATACAGTTGACCCTTGAACAATGTGGGAGTTAGGAGTACTTACCTCCTCTGCAAGTCAGAAATCCACATATAACTTTTAACTCTTCAAAAACTTAACTATGAATAGAATCCTTATCGATAACATAAGTAGCTGATCAACACATATTTTGTATATATATGTATTATATAGTGTATCTTACAATAAAGTGAGCTAGAGAAAAAATGTTAAATTACAAGAAAGAGAAAATAGATGTATTACATTTATTGGAAATAATCCACCTATAAATGAACCTGTGCAATTCACACCATGTTGTTCAAGGATCAGCTGTATATCAATTCCTTTAAACACACATACACATAAATGGTAGCATGTTCTGCACACAGTTCTACACTTGACCTATTTCACCTACGCGTCTTTTTAGGAGATAATGGCAAATATTTATTTAGCATTTAGTAAGTGTCAGATACTGTTCTAAGCACTTGCAGTTTAATGCGTTAGTGTTTGCAACAACCCAGGAAGTAGATAAAAATATCATTCCTATTCACATTATATAGATGAGGAAAGTGAGGTACAGAGAAGCTGAGTAAAGGAATCAAAATTCAGTTTCAGGCAATCTGGCCTCTCCATGCTCCCAAGTACAACTGTGCTTTATATCTTCATAAACTAAGTTGACCATATGAAATTGCAGTTTTATGGATCAGAAATGGCTGAATTTTAGCAATTTCATATGATCCAACCTAATAAAGTTGCCTCATTTTTTAAAACAACTGCATAGAATTCCATATATAGATGACCATGATTTTTCATTTAGTTTTATTGGTTGATACTAAGCTGGTTTCTATATTTTGCTTTTACAAAAATACAGTGCTGCAGTTAAAGATCTTTCTGCTTATATAATTTTTCACAAATGTAAAAAGAGCAATTGTGTCAAAGGTTATGGACATTTAAATATACTTTGAGAAATTGCCTTGCAGAGATTATACCATTTTGCACTTTCGGGGTCAATGTGTGAGGATGTGTGTAAGCATATGAGAGTTTCCCCCACATCCTATGGATGGGTGCATTTGAGTTTTATACATGTGGTAGTAAGGGGTTCAGCTGCATGGAATCCTGGCATAAATAATGCAGTTAGCCCTGATTTCTGTTTTTCCAGTATTAGAATATATTAATTTAGATTTTGAGACTTCATAGTATAGCTTAATTGTGATCTCAGAGGCATTATTCAATAATTTCACTGGTTATGGTGAAAGATAAGTTAATGCATTGTTTCAACCAGCTTTTTTAAAAAGTACAGTTGGGTTGGGTGTCTTACTGTAATTTTTAGTTATTGGTTACATCTTAAATCTTCAGTTTTGAAATTACATGATTATAGATTATATATCCCTCAAATGAAAAGAAAAAACTTAATTACATTAATAAGTTTATAAAATTTACCTGAAAGAGGCAAGTAATGAGAAAATGACCCATATATTAAAATAAGAAATTCAATAATGAAAGACAGGTAGTGAGAAAGTGACCCATATATTAAAATAAGAAATTCAATAATGAAAGTAGAAGTTTTCCACCAATATATGTCAATTTCTTTAAAAGAGGCATAGCTATCACATAGTTGAGTTTGAATCAAAATAACAAATTAGAACTTCACAGTGGAAAACAATTTGGGTGAAAAATATTAGTTGGGGAAAAAACACCCCACATTTCAACCCTTTTCTTAAGTCTCACTTCTTGCCCTTCTCCAGGAGTGTCCTTGGCAATAGCCATGCCCAAGTTGTATTTTCCTCAGTGCACCGCACGTCTGTACTTGTGCACAAATGTCTGTTAGGTTCTAAGTATATAGAAAGTATTCATGTAGGGATATATTCCAGCATTTTCTGTGCTTAAAACTGTTGTGAAATCTCCTTCAAATTAAATTAAAGTTGATTCTTGTATGTAGATGATAAGGGTGCTGACTTCCCATGTACTTGAAAATCTGCTTATAACTGCTGTATTTTATAGACCATTTTTCAAGGTTTTTATACTCTTGCTTCACCTTTTCCTCAGTTCTATAAACATATTTTTGATTCCCAGGCCTCCTGTCTTTCTCTTATTTGTGAAGGATGCCCACCCATTACTGTCTTAATGTGCTGGACCCTATTCCAGATTGGCTGTGGGGTGCAAGTGTAGGTGAAGACTGATTGGGGTTTTGTTTATTTTTTCAAGCATTTCCTCCCTCTCTCCATTAAGGTAGTTGGTCTTAAGTAAATTCTTTTTTGGCCCTTCCCCATCTACTTCCGATTCATGTCATTCTATTAACTACTACTTGGAGTTGCTGATTCACTTTGGTGAGCAGAATGAGGCAAAAATTATCATTCATTTTGCTCTTTATCACGCTACTCTTGATTCAGACCTTTTTTGTGACTCCCTCTCATTTCTACTTTTCACTAATTGAAGGACCCTTTCAAATCAGATCTCTTACCAAGTTTTCTCTATAATGATGCATATTTACCATGCCAGCTTTGGATATATACAGATTTAGAGTTTAATATTTCTTCACAGAATCTAGCCTAGTGTAAGGCTTTGGTTGTCAATGTTTGTTGATCTGAAATGTTTATTTGAAATTTTTAGCTAAAATCAGGATTTGGATCATCTTAGTATGTTGTGTAGTTAGGGTTTCCCATTGTTATTAGTAATTATATGCATTTTATAGATGCAACGGGAGACGGGGAGAAGCACCATGTAGTTTTATCTGTTTTATCCATTTTTTTCTTTCTTTTTAATTTTTTTTTTTGGCAGAGAAACTTTTCCATGTCTGTAAATAGTGCCGCTGTCCTGCGATTGACAGGACGAGGAGGAGGAACAGTGGTGGGGGCTCCTAGAGGTCGAAGTTCTTCAAGAGGGCGAGGTGAGCTTTTATCTGAAAAAGTAATAATGGAGGAGGAGGTGGAGGATAGGAAATCACTTTAAAAATATTTTAATACTTGATTTTTTAAAAAACTGCTCTTTGACATTAACTGCATACTAAATGTCCTGAACATTTGCTTTCTGAACCATTTTTTAAAATGTATTTTTTATTGATTTCAGAGAGGAAGGGAGAGGGTGAGAGAGATAGCAACATCAATAATGAGAGAGAATCATTGATCGGCTGCCTCCTATACACTCCCTACTGAGGACTGAACCCGCAATCTGTGCATGTGCCCCAATTGGGAATCGAACCGTGACCTCATGGTTCAAAGGTTGACACTCAACCACTGAGCCACATCAGCCGGGCCTGAGACATTTCTTGATGTATCTGCTTCACAATCCCTGATGTGGAACAGACAAGGTTAATTCTAGCTTAGAGATTTGAGTGTGAAGCATTCTAGATGGTCCTAGTTAACTTTTGCAAATCTTTGTCCCCAGGGAGTTTTGCACTTGGAGAGCCAGAGTTCCATGAAGTGCCTTGGCTGCTGGAGCAGCACCAAAGTCCCTGCAGGCTTCTGTAACGCAGGGTTTCTATATAAGGCCACGTGTCAAGGGTGTCCCAGCCCCAGAGAGACTTTAGTAAAAGTTGTCTCATCAAAATTAGGGCTGTTTTAGGGGGTAGAATAAAAAATAGTTATGTAGCAGTCATTTAACCTACATTTTACAGATTTGTGTCTTATCTTAGAACAATTCCTATTTCAATATTACTTGTTTTTTTGATATCTGCTCTCTATTTTGGGTTTGTTGATTTTCTGCTACTTAAGGGCATTCTTGATGTTTATAATATAAATATTTACTTGAGCACTTACCTCTAAATTGGCTAAATCATAGTAGTAGTCTAAATATCCCTTGTCATTTTATTTAAGAGGTGCTTTAGAAATGCAAGAATTGGGTATCTGCTACAGCAGAGGCCATTGTGTCTGCATATCGCACCACCCAGATTGTCATGATTATGAGTGTGGAGCATCTAAATTATTTTTTCTTTCTTTTTAAAAATATATTTTTATTGATTTCAGAGAGGGAGAGAGAGAAACATCAATCATGAGAGAGAGTCATTGATCAGCTGCCTCATGCATGCCCCCTAATGGGGATCGAGCCCGCAACCCAGGCATGTGCCCTTGACTGGAATCGAGCCTGGGAACCTTCAGTCCGAAGGCTGATGCTCTATCCACTGTACCAAACTAGCTAGGGCTAAATTCTTTTTTCTTAAAGTTGTGTCTTATGAATAGAGTAATTTGTACTCAGTTTTTATAGAGACCGTATTTAATTGTGCATTCCTGTGAAGAGGTTTCTTTTAGTAGTCCATTCAAAATATGGAATGCAGGTAACCTTTACGAATTCGTAACCTTTACGAATAATGTAAAGGTTAATGAAAACTCAACTTGTAGGCTTGTTACTATTACTGAGTTATATTTGTTGTACTTGTTTTTTTCTTCTGAATTATTTGTCAATGTCTAGAATGGTGGTTTTTAACCTGGGGAGTTGTTAGAATCATCTGTAAAACTTACAAGAAATACCTCTGTGAGAGACTACTTGGATGATGAATTAAGGTATGTGTGTGCTTCAAAAGCTCCACACACCATCCATCGAGATTTCCAAGTGCATTTAGATTCCATTGATCTAGAATTCGACTTGAGATGTGTGCATCTATCTTGGTGGTGCGATAGTGTTTTGGAGACAGCCCCAATCTGCTATTGGGTGTTTCCTGTATTTCTCTGCAGTGGGCTGGCAGCAAGGAGAGGTTGCATGTTCTCAGCTTTGTCTCCAGTGCTTTTCAGGGCAAGACATAGAGAGATCTTATTAATCAAAAAGTGTGGCCCACAAGCCAGCTGTTTTATGTGCCTCAAGTGACTATCAACTGTGTGTGCTGCAAATACCAGCCAGTCTCTCTAAACAGGCTTAAACGAAATTCCATATCGAGGAACAAATGAGGGATTGATAAATTTATCCCTGCTTTCTGGTTTCTTTGAAGTGTAGGGTTATCATACAGAATAGAAGTCTTACATTCACAATTTAAACAGGGCATGCACAAAAGATAGATACTGTGATGAAAGCTGTGACTTAACATCAGTGTGAAAGAATGGCTTGAAACTTAGTCAAATGAATGAACTGACTTTGTGAAAAATACTTCTAACACCATTGTCCCAGTTGTGATTCTTTTTAATGGATATGGTTTTATCATCTTCACTCATTACTTAATTTTAACTTGTTGGTTAAATAATGATTATTTTGGCTTTCTTCCTTTTTTAATTTTTATTATTTTTTGCATGGGCAGAGCTAATATTAGATGATAATCCTGCCTCTTTCCAACTTGAGGGAATGTTGATTTGAAAATTGACTGATTCCCCAACTTCTAAAGATCACAAACTAGTAAAATTTACACAAATAAATGGAGGGGAAAACAACATAGTTGTCATCTTTCTATTTTATCTGGTTAAGATGTTTAATAAAAAAGCAGATTCACGCAACTGGAAATATATTTTAATCCCCCAAAAGAATAGTGTGAAATCTCAGGTAATAGGTCAATCCTTTAAATTGAGCTTTATGAAAGATTCATGTTATATTTACTTGCTCCTTCTTATCTGGGAAGTACACTTATAAATGATTATGGACTTTGAAGGTTATTTCTACATTCTACAAGCTGGGAAGCTCTAGAACCGATTATTTTTATGTGCCCACTTATAAAGCTTTAGTCTCATAAGGAGGTCTAGTGCTCACCCTAATCATAACTGGCAGAAAATCTTTTATCTGTGGTTTGGTTGTTTTTTGGGCAACCTGGAGGCTATTTTTCCTATTCGTACTGGTATGTTTATAAAACACTTTTTCAAGGTGATACATATTTTTTTTTAAATATATTTTATTGATTTTTTACAGAGAGGAAGGGAGAGAGATAGAGAGTTAGAAACATCGATGAGAGAGAAACATCGATCAGCTGCCTCCTGCACATCCCCCACTGGGGATGTGCCCGCAACCCAGGTACATGCCTTGACCGGAATCGAACCCAGGACCCTTGAGTCTGCAGGCTGACGCTCTATCCACTGAGCCAAACCGGTTTCGGCAAGGTGATACATATTTAATGGCTTTCCAGAGAAAAACGTTCTCTAAAAGGACAGGATACTGGTTTTCTTTCACCCTCAACATTATTGTAGGGATCATCCCAGTATTGCATAACAGTTTGTATTAGACTGTTTTAGGATGACCTTAAATAAAATGTATACATTTCCTAAGGAGAGAGTTACTGAAATTGGGAGTTGACTTTCGGTTGACGTTCAGTTGACTTAAAGTTGACACAAGTTGAAGGTAAGTTTAAGATAATTACAGTTCAGCCCTAGTCCTCACCTATGTTTTACAAATGAAGACATGGATACTTGGACTCTTAAGAAGGTACACATTGTTCCTAAGATTACCCACATACAATCCTGTCCATTATTTTTGTATTTCCTAGTAAGATGTTAAAGTACAACTGTATTCTGAATCAGTTCTTGAGAAATTATAACCAAGATGTAGAAATACTGCATGGATATTTGAAATAATTATTTAACTCAATTGTATTTAGCTCTGGAATGCATCCATGCTTTTATTCAAGATTCAACATCACTTTTCTTTGGGTGGTTTTACCCTATTGGAGAAGTTGAGCTAGGGATGATGGCTTAGATTTTGTCTAGGTATAAATACATCCCTAGACCCCCCACCCTCCTTCAATTTTCAAGCCTGTGTGTTGGAAACGTATGGTGCATATTAGTTGGGGAATCCTCACGCTGTATAGAAAGTATAAAGCTCACAATTCATACTGTCTTTTGTCTCTAAACCCAGCAATTGTGTATATAACCTTCCTGACCCAAACTATGCAGCTATATCATTTATATAAGTGGAATCACTTATTTATTTATTTATTTATTTATTTTTTAAATATATTTTATTGATTTTTTTACAGAGAGGAAGGGAGAGGGATAGAAAGTTAGAAACATCGATGAGAGAGAAACATCCATCAGCTGCCTCCTACACACCCCCTGACTGGGGATGTGCCCACAACCAAGGTACATGCCCTTGACCAGAATCGAACCCAGGACCCCTCTGTCCGCAGGCCGACACTATATCCACTGAGCCAAACCGGCTAGGGCTGGAATTACTTTTATGTGCATTGTTCTTTGGCATGCTTTTGTCTTTCAACAGAATAATGTAGTTTAATAAAATATATATATATATATTTTTTTTTATTGATTTCAGAGAGAAAGTGGGGGGAGAGAGAGAGAGAAACATCAATGATGAGATAGAATCATTGATCAGCTGCCTCCTGCACACCCCTGCTGGGGATGGAGCCCACAACCCAGGCATGTGCCCTTGACCGGAATCGAACCTGGGATCCTTCAGTCCACAGGCCAGCACTCTATCCACTGAGCCAAACCAGCTAGGTACTGTGGTCAGCAAGCTGCGGCTCGCGAGCCACATGCGGCTCTTTGGCCCCTTGATTGTGGTTCTTCCTAAGCCTTAGGAGTACCCTAATTAAGTTAATAACAATGTACCTACCTATATAGTTTAAGTTTAAAAAATTTGGCTCTCAAAAAAAATTTCAATCGTTGTACTGTTGTTATTTGGTTCTGTTGACTAATGAGTTTGCCGACCACTGGGCTAGGGCAATAATGTAGATTTTTTTTAAGTGATAGTACTTTATCTTTTGTGGCTTCATAGTGTTCTGCATTTTGTCAGAATTTATTTAGCCAGTCCTTATTGATTATATATTGTGTTTTTTAATTACAGTGAACATTTTTTATATGTATGCATTTGCATATTTCTGAGATTATTTCTATTAGGATAAATTCTAAGTTAGATTTGTTGAGTCAGTTTTTTATAGATCTAACCAATTGCCTTTAGTAAAGGCCAGTTTACACTTAAACCACTAGAGCTCCTAAATCCCTACATCCACACATTCTTATTATTATTAGCTTTGTGCTTTGAAATTCTTTGTGATACTTTTCTTCAAGGTTTGAGCAAAGAGGAAAGTGCCTTTGGTTTCTGTGGAATATCCTTTAAGGAGTTAGTTCATAAAATTGATGGTTTAAAGTTGACCTTATTAAATTACTCTTCCTCTGGAGTTAGATAAATTATTTTTATATTTGTACTTGGCTTTTGTACTTTATCTGCTCTCTTGGTAAAGTCTCTAAATCTTCCATTTTTGTTGAAAATAATAAAAGTTTTAACTTGTAGTAATTGCTTAGTAATCACCTTAGAATTTCACTATTGGACTTTTTATTAAAGAGCTTAATATTGACACTGTTTCTTGTTCAGGACTGGGACTGGGACTCTTACACCAGTTTACTAACTTGTTTCTTTCAACCTCCTGTGGTCTAGCTACTTCAGTGCCATCGTTGGTCTCACAGGTAAAGATCCATTGGGCCTCGCTAAATATTAAAATGTAGACATTCTGCTTTGTATAGAGACAGAACTTCAAAGATTAATCTTTGGTGTTAAACATGTGCCAATGTTGACATTTGATTATCATTTTTTCTATTTTCTTATTTTCAGGCAGAGGCAGAGGTGAATGTGGTTTTTACCAAAGAAGCTTTGATGAAGTAGAGGGTGTGTTTGGTCGAGGAGGTAGCAGGGAAATGCATAGGTCGCAGAGCTGGGAGGAAAGGTAACTAAAGGTTCCACATCTTGGTATAAAGGTTACTTGATGTAAAAAACTTATGTTCTGCTTTTTGTAGAGGAGAAGCCACTTTATACAGTTACAGGTTTTCTTCTTTTTTTTTAAATTCTCAACTGAGGATATTTCTTCTTTTTTTTTAAATTCTCAACTGAGGATATGTCCATTGATTTGAGAGAGAGAGAGAGAGAGAGAGAGAGAGAGAGAAACATTGATCTGTTGCCTCCTGTAAACACAGCCTAGGTATGTGCCCTGACTGGGTATTGAACCTGAAACCTTTTAGTGTATGGGACAGTGCTCCAACCGAGCCACCTGCCAGGGCATAAGTTTTCATTTTTTTAAAGTGCTGTTAATTATTGAATGTCAAGCTATATGTAAAAAAATTTTAAATGATCTTTATTTAAAAGGAGCATTTTAGATAAATAGGTTATTTATCTGCTTAGATATTTAATAGTTAGATTTGCTGTTTGATGAGCGTTCAGTGGGAAGCATTGACATTTTCTCGTTTGTTGCAGTTAATCAAAGCATCTTCTCTATATTGTTTGTGAGAAAGATGTATGTGCATAGATGTCCACTGTAATGATATTTATAATATGAAATAACTGGAAACAAGTCAAACAGCAATACCAGCATGGTTTCTAATATAATGGTGTATCCACACAATTTATTCTTTATAACCATTAAAGTTAGGTTGATTTTGAAAATATTTCATGATGTGGGAAAACACATTGTTAAACATATCTAAAAACTGTGCAGCATGTATTTAAGCATATATCTAATTTAAAAATATGTCTAATTAAAAAATAATATTTCTGTGTCAGAAGCTAACTATTATATGTGAGATGATGGATATTTTTATTTTCATACTTGCTTTTCTGTAGTTTCCAAATGTTAGGCAATAGCCATTTATTTGTTTTATAATTTGAAAGAGAAAAAATGCTATTAAAGAAACATAGGAAAGTGTGTGTTGTGGATGGAAAATCTGTATATTATTCTCAAATCTTGTTTGAAACTTATCTTTTCTAGGGGTGACAGGCGTTTTGAAAAACCAGGACGAAAAGATGTAGGTAAGGCTTTCTTACTGTTTTGAAGTATTTTTATCTGGATTTCCATGATACTAGTTTTTATTTATTATTTTATTTTATTATTATTATTATTGATTGATTGATTTCAGAGAGGAGGGGAGAGGGAGAGAGAGATAGAAACATCATAAGATGATAAGAGAGAATCATTGATCGGCTGCCTCCTGCACGACCCCCACTGGGGATCAAGCCTACAACCCGGGCATGTGCCTTGACTGGGAATCAAACTGTGACCTACTGGTTCATAGGTTGATGCTCAACCACTGAGCTACACTGGCTGGGCCATGATATGGGTTTTTAACAAGGCTCCCACATAGGATACATTTATTAAAAATTGACTCAGTTACCTGCACCTCTCCAGTAGATGGGGTTGTAGCATTGTTGCATTGGAATTTCACGGTCACTTAAGAGCTCTATTGTATGGAACCATGCTGTGGCATACAATCATTAGAGTTTACTTGATTTTACTTTTTAGGTCTGTGTGTTCTCTGCAAGGCATATATTTTTTATTAAGGGTATGTTGTGAACTGAAATTTCAAGTTAGGAATCAGTCTATTAACTTCTAGTATTTCAAAGGTGCACCCAAAGAGAAAATGCTAGAATGTTGGCTTTTGTATAAGAGAGCAAAGGCTAACATTATGAATGTTCTTTAGTCACTTATTTGGTCTTTTTGATGTGTAATCTTTTTTTCTTGTTTTGAAATGAGAGCAGTCAAAATAAATTGTATATTTAAGGTATCCACTGAATTAAGACAAACAGTAAGAGAACAGAATTTCATTGTTTATGGTGAATGAATCAGTTTATATTAAAGCTCTATAATGTTAAGATGGGCTTTCTGACTGATTAAAGGTACTGCCTTAAAAACTACCAGTAGGTATTATTAATATCAGAGAAAAGTTCCAATTCATAGTAACATTACAGTTATGAAAATTACTGTCCAAATTCCAAATTCCTAGAAGTACCAGGCAAGTTCTCCAGGGCATGATTCTGACAGTAGTAAACATTTCTCAAAAATACATGGTAGATAGGCAAATATCATTCACAGACTGATTTACAGATTGTTTTTTTAAAACAAAGTAGTTACAATACCATTTTTGCATCACTGTTTCCATATCAAAACTCATTTTAACATCAGTTATTTAAGTTTCTCATTTATTATGGCATTAGGAATATAAATAAGAAGCCATTAAATAAGTGTAGCATGAAGAAATTTGGAACAGACTGGATAGATAACTTATTGCTAGCTGAATGGCTTTACTCATATTGTAGACCAGGGGTGGGCAACGTCCAGTGCCCATGAAATCATTTGGTCTGGCCCTGCCAAGGCATTAGGGGTGAGTTAATTAAATGTTTGACCAAATATAGCAGGCTAGTTTTTAAGTTGATAATTTTGTATGGCCCGCGAATGATGTTATAAATATCCAAATGGCCCTTTACAGAAAAAAGGCTCCCCACTCTGTTGTAGACTATTGGATAGGTACTATCTTTGGGGGATTTGTCAGGACCTCTGCTCCCATCCTTGTTTGATTCAGTACTTTTTCTAGTGAATGCAGAGAGGTAATGAAGAACAGTTTAAAGAATACAGGGCTTTGGAGTCAGAAGATCACGAGTAATCTAAGCTCACAGATATTCAGTAGTATCATAATAAATGGAGTTGGTAATGTTTTACATAATTATTGGGATTAAATAAGAGTGTGTGAACTAATTTATTCATTTAATGATTATTGAGTTCCTACTCATATAGTCCTAGTGCTAGGTGATAAATAATTATTTCTTTTCACTGGATGACAGTGTTGGTGTGTGATCAGATTTTCAAGTCATTTATGTCTAGAAGAGGGATAGCTATAGAGAGGAATAGTTGGAACTTAGGGTCAGAATTAAGGTGGAACAAAAGACCAGATTTAATCAGATGGAAGTTTAACAGCAGAAAATGCAATTTTGCATAAATAAATTCCATAACTTAATATAGGGAGCAGTTGTGTAACAGCAGCCTTCTGGGGAAAGGCACAGCCCTTTTAGCTAACTGCTTAATGTTAATCAGTAGTGCCAGTGTGTCCAAGTACAGCATTTACTAGAACTAAAGAAAATGCAGTTTTGCATAAATAAATTCCACAACTTACTATAGGGAGCAGTTGTGTAACAGCAGCCTTCTGGGGAAAGGCACAGCCCTTTTAGCTAACTGCTTAATGTTAATCAGTAGTGCCAGTGTGTTCAAATACAGCATTTACTAGAACTAAAGTGTCCTCAGTGAATCAGGTGATAGAGAGACCCACTGTATTTTATGTTGTCACAGGAGAACTTAAGTATTGTGTTCAGTACTGGAGCCACACCTTGAAAGGGTCCATAGATTGGAATAGGATGATTGGGCATTTGAAGTCCCGTGGTGGGGAATGCATGAAGGAAATGGGTCTGTTTACATGTGAGGCAAGATTGTGGACAGGACAGAGAGAAGAGAGTTTATAGGATCACTGTCTGCAAATATTTGTGTAAGAGGGGAATTTGACTTGCTTTGTATGAGTCTAACGGGCAGATTTAAGGAGGCAGATATTTGACAGTCTTAAAAAGATCTAATAGAGTTGTCTGAAAATGAATTGGATTGCCTAGTAGTGAGTTCCCTGTCATGGGAATAGCTTGATTTTAACTGCTTGAGTGAGAGTCACACTTTGATGGTTTGAACTAGATGAGTATAAAGATCCTTTTATCATTATTTGCCTTTCTCACATTTTAACTCTTTAATTCAGTAGGGTAATTTTCCCAATCATCCACTGTTAAGAATATAGCCTCTTTTCTTTGCAAATGCAAAGAAAATGTATATTTTTTTAAAAGGCAGGTTCCATAAAACTAAATTGATGTGAAGTGGTTAAGAATATTAAGAAAGTGTTTCTTACTAAAACATCAGGGCATCTGCAAATATATATTCAAATATATAATAGTGGCTTTTTGATAAGATGCTCACTTTCAAGATATTAACTGTGTTAATTATTCTGAGCTCTTTTTGTAAGTAATCCACTTTTGTTGAAAATATTTGCTCATAATTGTATCTTATACTGTTCAGGAACAACAGTACTAAACTAGTTTGTTGGGACACATATACTATTGATCAATTGTGAGGTGTCCTATGGCATTAAATTAAGATAATTTGAGTACTGAAGATTCCAGAATGATTTTTTTTTTAAATTGGAGTTGGTCCTTATGTATTTGCTTCTTATGTGGAGAGAAATGGGTGTAATTAGAGATATCTGGGTAAGAATCAATCATGACCCTTGTGAACACCCATGGGAGAATGTAGAAAGAGGCCTATGATAATGGATTCCTATTTAGTGGGAATTGATTGCTCCATAGGGGGAGATCAGTTCCAGTGATCATCTTGTATGATTCTGTGAGGATGAAATGAAAAGATGATTAAAAAATAAGAAATGGTCCAAATGATACCAATAGGTTCATAGCCCAGTGTGACACCATTAGTGCATTTGGTGTGAAATACATTGAAGTAGACCAAAAGCAGTTTTTGGTTATTAGGTCTCTGCTGGCAGTTAGTAATGTGGGCTTGTATATAAATAAAACTAGGCCTTATGATTTTTAGTATCTTCTTGTCTTCAGTTTGTTGGCACTATCATGGTATCTGCATTGGTTTCCAGAAGCACTATTTAAGTTGATCTAACGTGGTCTTCCTGATAATGTATCCGAGATACATCACTGAGCTCCCAGGTGGTCCAGATTAGTGAGCTGTGCAGCCAGGAAGTAAGAGCTGCTATTTCCACCTCCCAGTAATTTCTCCCTCTTTCTATTTGCACTCCATTCTCCTGAAATGATAACGGCATCTTTGCAGAAAACTTTTAATTCTTTTTGTTGTTGTTGTTTTTTGGTTAATCCTCACCCAAGGATATTTTTCCAATGATTTTTAGGGAGAGTGGAAGAGAGAGGGAAAGACAGAGAGAAATATCGATGTGAGAGAAACAGATTGATTGGTTGCCTCCTGCATGAGCCCTGACCAGGGCCCGGGCCAGGGAGAAGCCTGCAACCGAGGTACGTGCCCTTGACCGAAATTGAACCCAGGACCCTTTGGTCCCCAGGCCAATGCTCTCAGAAAACTTAATCCTTAATGTAAAGACTGTGATTCTTTGAAGTGAAAGAATTATGAACAGTGTTTTTGGAAGCTTTCAACCCACTAGACCAGTGATTTTCAACTGGTGTGCTATGCCATACTGGTGTGCTGCAAGAATTTTTGAAACATGCAATACCTGACTACTTTAGTCAGGGGTAGTGACCTCTTTTTGCTTAATTAGATTGTAAAAAATAAAAGAGACAACTTCCCTAGCCAGGTGGCTTGGCTAGTTGGATCATCCCGTACACCAAAAGGTTGTGGGTTCGATTCCCAGTCAGGGCACATACCTAGGTTGCAGGTTTGATCCCCATTTGGGGTTCGAATGCGAGACAACTGCTTGATGTTTCTCTCCCACATCAATGTTTCTCTCTCTCTCTCAAAAAAAATTAGTATAAACATATCCTTAGGTGAAGATTTTTTAAAAAAAGCAAAAAGAAGAGACACAAGACATACAGAAATGAAAACAGCCAACACAACAATAGCCACCAGTGTGAATGAATCAAAATTACACCTTTTTCTTTTATCAGATTGGCAAAAAATATACTTCTTCTGGTGTGCCATAGAATTTTAGTAATTAGTTTATGTATGCCATGAAAATTGAAAAGGTTGAAAATCGCTGCCCTAGATAAAAGTTTTTGATTACATTTCTTAGTTGTCTATTTTTTAAACATTTAAAAAATAGCGTTAGTATACCAACTAGAGGGTGTTTTTTTTTTTGTCGGGGTGGGTTTAGGGGTAAGTCATTCTAGCTTTCAGATACAAAGTTAATGTGTAAATAGTGTACTTCAATGGAGAATTTACTGCATCTATAAGGGAGGCTTAGATCCCAGATCTTTCTCATTCCCTTTGTTTTGTCATTTTGGGAAGTTTTGCTTAACTGTTGGAATTGTGATCTATGAAAGTGACATAGAGCTCTTAGGAAAAAACATACCATGTAAATCTTGATATAACTTTTATTTTCACAGGTTAGGTGAATCTTATTACTTTATTATAGAAAGAGGAATTACTGCTAATTGTTACAATAATTTTGGGTCGAAAAAAATCTGTTGGTCTGGCTAGTACTTAAATTAAGAATGCCCAAGATTTTCAAACAGCCGAAGTTCACAATAATTAAGTTTCTGTGTCCTTGATATTCTTCTGCTATTACCAGTCTTAGATACTCCAAAATTCTTCTTAATTTCTTTTCCTTTTAGTCAAAGGGAAAAATGTGACTTGTTGCTGTGCCCTGCTCTTCACAACTGCTTGCTTTTACTCAGCTAGTATTTATTTCAAGAGATTATTCCTGCGTGGGTCATCACCAGGAGGGAGGGTTAATCTTTCACTTTTCCCACATAAACCTGAATAAGGGAAATTTCAGAAAAGAAGAGCAACCGCAAATCTATTTGAAATTTGATAGGGTGACTTATTTGGTTCTTATTTTTGAGGACAGTTTGATTTTTTTATTGAAATGAAAAGTATACAAAGGATAGTCTTAAACTGGATGTGTAAGGGAAAGGGATCATCTTAGTATATATAAAGTAAAAATTGAAGCAGAAAAAGCATAATTTTCAGGGGGTATTAGATTTGGAAATAAATAATAGATTTATCTAGTCCAACCTCCTACTGGTGAATAAACACTCATTTTTTGTTTATAGAAAAAACTATTTCAAGTTGGAAACAGGAATTTGGGGTTGAAAATACTTCATTGCCTAATTATTTTTTGCTTTATCTATTGGAGACTTTTTCCTAGTTGAATTACATCTAACTAAACCTTTATGTCTATAAAAACAAAATATATATGTACATTTATGAGTACTTATGAGTACATTTATGAGTTACTTAGAGCTGTCATTTTTTTATACAATTGAATGGATCATAGGTAGGAAGGGAATATTTTTACTTAGGTTGCAAGCCACTTAATGAGCAGTTTATTATAATTACTATTTGATTGTTATGCAGGTAGCTTTAATGTAGATACAATTTTGAATATCCTTATCAAAAATACCCCCACAGGTTCCATTTGGGCTAGAGCTGATCTTATTTTCTCTAATCACATTCTGCCGCAAATGTATGAACATGTGATTGGGTGTCATGCTCAAATGTCTGTGGCAGTGATGATGAACCTTTTGAGCTCGGCGTGTCAGCATTTTGAATAACCCTAACTTAACTCTGGTGCCGTGTCACATATAGAAATTTTTTGATCTTTGCAACCATAGTAAAACAAAGACTTATATTTTTTATATTTATTTTATATATTTAAATGCCATTTAACAAAGAAAAATCAACCAAAAAAATGAGTTCGCGTGTCACCTCTGACACGTGTGTCATAGGTTTGCCATCACTGGTCTATGGAGTTATGCATAAATCTATATTTTGCTGTTTTTCTTGTGGAGTTTTGTTGTTAACTGTTAAAACCTAAGGGGGTATTACTTACCCAGTTTTGTAGTATAAAGAACCAAAGGAATGATCTTTGTTGTCTTGAAAAAATAAGTTTTAAAAGGATGTTCACTAAATACTGTGAAATCATCTATCTACCTAGGAAGCTAGATTTGAAACTAGACTGTTGCTTCAACTTGCAGATGAAAATGAGAGATTTATGGTTGATTTTCTTAGAGTTTAGATGTGTTAAACTTCACTGTCTATTTTACCTTCACCATTGCTATTATACCACATCTTTATAAATTCACCAACATTTCTGTATAAGTATCTGTCATGTTGAGATACACTGATTTTAGGAGATAACCACAGATACAAACTTTGTAAAGTAGAATGTTATATTTCCAGAATGTGTATTGTTAGCTCAGCCATTTTTTATGGGCTTAGGCTCGATGTAATCAGTGAGATGTAATCATCATTGGAAAAAAAGAACATGAGATATGATGAAGGAAAAGTAGCTGCATAACTGGCTGGATATATTTAATACATTAAAAAATAGGGTGCTATGAATACATCTTATTCTGTTAGTCCTGTTTCAGAGATCTGAAAATTGTCAATGCTTTGTCCATTGATACGGATATCCAGGTCAGTCCTGTTTGGGCTCTTAGAGACCAGAGGAGTTGGAAGTTCAGGAACAGTCTTGTCAAAATTCTCCATCTTGATTTGATACTCACCTTTGGAACCTCGGGTCAACAGAGATGCAAAACAGTGATGTAACATGATCTCAGAGGGTAGGTAGGATGTCCTCCTTTGGCATATTTCTCCAGTGCCTTCTTGCATTGCTGAGAGGAACACAACCAATTCAAAGTGGGGAGGATTTTCATGCTGGAGCAGAGTAGCCAGAGGACTCGAAGGTATAATGGAGTGATAGTAGGTTAATGGAAAGATAAAGAATGGACATTCCTCAGAACTGATGCCATCAAGGTGGAAGTCCACACTAGTTTGGTAGAGTTCTCCATTTTCTCTTTCCTGATAGAGTATAGCTGAGACCCGAACACTGGTTAGAGGGCTAGGTCGAGTGTTGGCCACTTGGAAAATAAGGTTAGGTTTGCCATCTAAATGAGTCACTACTGCCATGTCAGTGAAGCGAATTGAGAACGCTCGATTTTTTGGGCGGGCAATCTTCGCCACAAAGGCACCTAAATTAGAAACCATTAAGTTTTGTTTTTAGAATGAGTACTTTACATGCCAATACGTTTTCTGCATGAGAAGGGTATATCAAATGGGTAATACATTTCTTGGTGTCATGCATTCCAAATAAGTCAGGAATTGAACTCATTAATTTGGATAGTCTTATTTGCCTGAAGAAATTTTGAAAGTGTACATACTCTTTTTTAAAAAATTATGATTTCAAAATGGATAAGCAAAATTCATTTTGTTACATAGAAATTTAAAACTTTATCCTCTAGTATGTTTTAAAGCCAAAGAATAGTTATTTCCTATATTCCTGCCCTTTAAAAAAAAAAAAAAGAAGTGACAAAATAAATTCAGCTTAAGTGCAAACAGATTACTTCAAGCCTACATAAAGATTAGATTCAAAGTAGAATGATTTGGGTTGGGGAAGGGACCATAGATACACTAAAGAATTTTTTAACTTTGAAATTTATCCCCATACACACTTTTTTTTTTTTTTAAAAGAAGACTCTGGCTCTAAGGTGATTTCAGTGCATCTTTCAGGTGCATCCTTCTTGTTCCCCAGAGCTATAGATTAGTTTAAAGTTTCTTAACCGCTTTTGTGCCACAGGTCTTCTTGGCAGGCAGGTTTATGGAATTATGCTTTACATTCATACAAATAAGATATGTACAAAGAAAACCAAATATATTGAAATCTGGTTTAGTATGTTTAAAAAATGTATTATAGTGCTATGTGTGATTTATTAGTACATTAAATAACAAAATATAGTGGTGGATTTAGTACTGTAATGTTGAAGTATAGTGTGAATATGAAAATATCTGTGATTTCTGTTTGCATCAAAGTGTTATTGATGTTACTGTTTTTTGCCTATATTTATAACCAAAGGAAATACCAAATTTCAGTTAGGAGTTAGTGAAAAAAGAAGCAAGTTTTTCTTAACTAAGTTCACAGATCCTCTAAATTTTATCTAATGACTAATCCAGTGTAAGAACTCTTGTTGTAAAGGTTAAGTGATTTGTTACAGGTTGTGGAGCCACTTGTTGGCACACTGGGACTTCATTCTAGATCACTCTGCATATGGCCATTGCTTACCTTCTCAGATTATTACTGGGTAGTGTGTTAAGACCAGGGTTTCTTTCTTTTTCTTAAAATTGTTTTTACTTGTACATATCACTTATAAAAAGTACATTAGCCCTACTTGTTGCTGCATTCTAAGCAAAATTTCATAATCTCTGGCTATATTTCTAGTGCATTTTGCTAAGAATGTATATACTTGTATGTATATACATACAATGTTGACTTTGGTGCTCTGAACTCACTAGCATTGAATAAATGTTGAAAAGATGAACTCAGAGGAGAAAATTCTAGCCAAGTTTAAAATATCAAATTCTTTCATTAGGTAAAATGTCAAAATATGTGCTGATATTTTTTCACTTATTTAATGAAATATTTAGCTTCTCTGAAAAATTTTTCGTAGTTTTTTTTTCTTTTTTCTTTTTTTTTTCCATAAGATGTTGCTGCAAGTTAGTGTCATAATGGTTCCTTTTTTCTTAAGAAGTTCCAATAGGTAAAATTTAAGTATAGAGTCATGTTTCTTATAATCCCCCCTATCATTTGTCCCTAGACTCTCTTTTCAATCTCAGACGTTACCTGCTAATAATGCAAAGAAATGATTCTATAGCACAGTTGCTAATTACTGACTATACCCT
This sequence comes from Myotis lucifugus, assembly GCF_000147115.1. Taxonomy (NCBI): domain Eukaryota; kingdom Metazoa; phylum Chordata; class Mammalia; order Chiroptera; family Vespertilionidae; genus Myotis; species Myotis lucifugus. Next base: position 27,925,993 of record NW_005871051.1, read on the forward strand.
TTCTAGAACTTTCATACATTTTTTTAAGAACAAAAACAATTACCTGTGATAAAAGCCTCTAGCATGAGGCCTAGGAGCATTTGTATGGCAAGGAGGGCGATTGCACTTGGACAGTCACCACTGGGGAACATGGTACCATAACCAATTGTGAGTTGTGTCTCCAGGGAGAAGGAGAACGCAGCTGTGAAACTGGTGATGTACTTGACACAGATAGTGTGGTTTTCAGGTGGGGCATCATGATCTAGTTCCAGATCACCATTCATCTCAGCTAGCACATACCAGAGCACTGCAAAGACAAGCCAGTGGACAACAAAAGAAGCAGAAAAGACCAACATCATCCAGCGCCAGCGCATGTCCATTAGGATTCCCCAAGCATCTCGAAGATAGACAAGACCTCTTTGAGCGCCATCCATTTGAAGTGTGCTGTGGCCATCCTTGGTGACCATCCTTCGGTATCTCTGAGTTAGGAGAGGAGCATTAACCTTGCAATTGCTGCCATCCATCTCAGGCTGTAAATCTTTGAAATCAAGAGATTTACAGTTAATGTTAATAGATTCTGATACCTCATTCACTATGTAATTTCTTTGGAATGCTTTCTTGACTGTTGCACAGGCTTTTCCAGTCTGACACTGTCTCTTTTCTCTTTACATAAAGTGGCTAATCCTGGTTTGCCTTAGGATAGCTCTTATTGTTTCCTAGAATGACTGTTAGAATATTGTTTGGCATTTTAACATTTTCAAGTATATTTTAAAATTTCTGAAGGTTGTGATTATGGTTCATGGCTTATTAACACCCCTTATCTTTCTTACACAAGTCCAGTCATTGAGTATTTATTGACTTGACTAAACATTATGTGTAAATAAAAACTTTGCATAATTATTTAATGATTTATAATTATGGAGGACCCATAATTATAAGAATTGTTAAAAATATGTTTCTCTGTGTAAATAAATAGAAATCATTTAGAAGTGTAAATAAATAGAAATCATTTGGAAGTTAAACTGTCTATAAATGTTTTGACACCAAACTTAGTGCTAGGACAAGACTAAACTTTTAGAGAGTCATAGTTCTAATATATGCTTTTTAGTTAGTTATTTAAATTTTTATTTGTGTTTGCCACTTTGTGGCCATCTTCATGGACTCTTTTCCTTCCTGGCTGATGAATTGATGCCCTCTTAAAATATTCTCAATGCTGATTAGATTATAGGGTAGAGAATTATTTTCTTGGCAAAATAAGGAATTCTAGGTAGAGATTCCTAGATAATATTAATTTTGAAAGTAAATAAACCAGAAAATAAAGCTTCAAGTTTAATGAACTAAAATAATCATTAGTACATCAAATGGCAATTTTAAAAAGATAATATAATTAGTTTTTAGCTGTAAACAGTATTTATAAGTGGTTACTCTTTTCTCTGTGTGGTGAGTAGAAATATACTGTGTGTTTTCTATGTGACCATCTTTGCATCTTGAGACTTGTGTAGAGGCTACCAGGTACTGAATGGGAAATGCTGCTTTGCTCCTTGAATACTCTTCTCTTCTTTGCTACAGTTCAGTAGTAGGTGTTATATTTGACTTTTTCTTGGCTTTTTCCTTTAGAAGTAGGTGCCCTTGGAAGTATTGCAAGGCACTATCCTTCCTGTCTTTTGAAGGACAGTGCTGCTTAATTGGACTAGAGGCATATATAGACTTAGCTTGTTGCTTAGGTTTACTGGATCCTTCCTATCCTGTGTTGTTGGAATTGAACATTGCCTAGCTGGGTATATACTTTCTCTTTTGTCCTGAGGCTAATTTATTGTTTATTGGTGATATTAAACAGTCTCTTGTATTTTTTTTCCAGATTTTAGTTACTGATTGAACACTAAAATGATTGATAAACTTATTTAGATTAGATAGCCATTTCAGTTTCATATTATAAACTTTTAAAAAACTTAGGGCATTAATGTTTTATAACTTTTTATTCCTAACAAGTTGTTACTATCATTTTACTTAGTATATATTTTTTTCTTGCCACAGCTATTTAATGACTCATTTTGCTAGATTCTTTAAATGTTTTAGGAGACCTGCTCTCTGCCTTTTTGGAAATAATAACAACAACAACTGTAAACAGGCACTGTGCTCCATGCTTTTGTATTGCATTATCTCTAATTCTTTGGTATCTCAGCAAGATAGACATTATTATCCCATTTTTCAGATGAAGTCACCAAGGATCAGGCAGATAAAAGAAATGTACACAGGCAGATGGGGGCCATGGATTATTTGAATTATTAACCAAATCTGTCTAACTTCACAGCTGGTTAATTTATTTTTATTTTTTACTACAAGAAGATGTCTATTTAGAGAGTTTGGTGAAATAAAAGTCTTTCCCAAGTTAATTGGTATTACATTCACAAAAAGTCTGACAGCAGATGTTTTAGCATCTTTAGTAGATGCTCTTTTTGTCCCCTTAACTGTCTCAGGTATCTATTTTAAACCATTGTTAACTTTTTACATGATTTTATGACAGTAATGATTAATAATATTAGCTAACATATATGGTTTGTCGTGTGCCAGGAATCATACCAAACACTTCACATATATTAACTTATATGAAGCCAATAGCCAATGCCTGGCAAGAGTACCTTCTCAATAAGTATTTGCTTTACTGTAATTAATAATTTTTTTAACTTTCACAGTAAAAGTACCATTAGTATGCTCATTTTACAGATAATGAAACTAAGGCACAGTGAGTTTCCTAAGATCACAAAGGTAGTAAGTAATGCTGAATCCCATACCAAGTCCATAGTTCAGAGTTAGTGCTATATTGTTTCTTTGGCCCTGGTTAACCTTCATAAAGAAACACAAAGTTTTATTTGACAAATTTTGTTCAAGAGCCACTACAGAATATTTGTTTTTTCAGGAATGCTTGCTTAGGTTCAGACCTGTGATTTGCAGGCAAAAATATATTTTCACTTAAGGAAGACACCTTGCAAGATTTGAAGATTAGTACAATCAGAATTATTACATAGTCAATTTAGGATTCTGCAGACTAGGAGAATTAAAACAAAACGTGGAGAGGAGAGTTTTTATATGGCATTGCCAAATTTGTATTTTGCCAGATGAGAAAATAATTTAAAAAATATTATGACAATATTATCGTAATTTTATGAAAGACATTTTGACAGTTGAAGAATGTCAGAACCACTGCATGGTTCTGTATTGTCCATGGCATTGTCCTTTACTATTTCTTACTTCCTGCCTGTGTGAAAATGCTCATCACAGAACTTTACACTAGTGCTTATTCCACTTTGGGAACCACTGATTGCTTTTTGTTTCACAGTAATTTCTGGGTAGGGAGAAATCTACATGATTCTTCTTGATTTTCTTACATTTTATTTTTTTACTTTGTTTTTTTTTTTTTTTTTAAATTCAGAGAGGAAAGGAGAGGGTGAGAGGGATAGAAACATCAATGATAGAGAGAATCACTGATCAGCTGCCTCCTGCACACCCTACACTGAGGATCGAGCCTGCAACCTGGGCATGTGCCCTGACTGGGAATCGAACCGTGGCCTCTTAGTTCGTAGGTCGACACTCAACCACTAAGCCACGCAGGCCAAGCAATTCTTCTTGATTTTCAACCTGCTTTGTTAAGTTATAAAATGCATTACCTGGGAGATAGTCTTTCTATACATACTATAGCTAACAATTATTCTCATTTGGGCCTTTTCAGGATTGTTACTTATAGCACTCATGCTCTAGGCCAGTGGGGAACGCCCCGTCTGTGGGCCATATAAGCCCCACGAAGTCATTTGGTCTGGCCCTGCCAAAGCATTAGGGGTGAGTTAATTAAATGTTTAACCAAATATAGCAGGCTAATTTTTAAGTTGATAATTTTGTATGGCCCGCGAATGATGTTATAAATATCCAAATGGCCCTTGGCAGAAAAGAAGTTTCCCACCCCTGCTCTAGGCTTTTATAATTTTATTTTTTCTCTCTTGCAGCTAAATAACTATATATACATTGAAAAACCTTTGAACAGGAAAGTCAAAAAGCTAATATCAAAGCAGCAAAGCAATCTCTTGCTAGATCTTGTTCAGATCGTGTTGTAGAGTGGAATAGTTGAGAGAAGTAAGATTTTCATTCCCGCCTAACATTACCCTGTATGACTCCATTCTTTGGACTCGTGTATTCACTGTATGTAGTACTAGGAAGACCAGGTGGGGAATCAAGCTGGCCAGGTTCTAGCTGTGTTGATTACATAGCTGTCTCAGTGTGGGAAAGCCACCCAATCCCCTTGGCCAGGCTTCTTTATATTAAAAAAGGAAAGAGAAGAGGGAATTAAATAACATGATACTTTAAAACCCTACATGTTTGCAAACTTATTACCATTTCCCTCAGCTGATAGGTTTTCTCTATTAGTGTCTGATGGATAGATGTTATGTTTATGCTATTAAATCCCAAGTAATTTTCATATCCCTGTAGGCACACAAATGTATTTTTAAATTATAGTTGACATACAATATTATATTAGTTTTAGGTGTACAACATAGTGATTAGACATTTATATATCTTACAAAGTGATGACCACAATAAGGTTAGTAACCACCTGTCACCCACCATACATCGTTATTACAGTATTATTGACTATATTCCCTATGCTGTGCATTATATCCCCATGACTAATTTTGTAATTGGCAGTTTGTACTTGTTAATCTCTTCACCTTTTTTGCCCATTTCCTCCACATGCCTCCCACCTGGTAACCATCAGTTTGTTCTCTATATCTATGAATTTGTTTGTTTTTATTGTATTTATCTTGGTTTGTATTCATGTGATTTTCATAAAATCATCCCAATAGAAAGTAGAATTGAAGATTGGGAAGGTTTGCTTGTATCACTCTCTGTGGGCTATAAAAATTTTGCCCACTTACAAACTCTTTGGTGGAAAAAATAGTGCTTTATACAAATGATAGTTTGGCTGCTTCATTGGTCATCAAAATAATTGATTTATTCTACTCATTAGATTGTAGCTTAAAAACTGTCTTTTATTAACATGTTGTAATATAGTTAGTATAGTTCCTATTAAACAGTGTAGATACAGGCTATAACAACAAATGTTAAATGATTACAGTATTACTATGTATTTGTTCACATCTGGTATAAACACTTTAAGACCTTCTAGGGAGTCTTAAAATTGTCTTTCCCGTCCCTCCATAATTAGGGCAAACAGTGTGAGTTCTAACTCTATTATATAAGCTCAGGGAGTCTTTTAAATTCTTATTTGCAGAAACATCTACTTTCACTAATCCATGCTTAAAACAAAATTTAAAATTAGGATACTCATCACTTTTTCATGGATTAATAAATTTTAAAAGTTTTTCTTTTTGTCATTTGTTTTTATATGCTCATTTGGGGTTCTTTAATCCCTTTCAAAAGAAAAAGATACATTTTGTTATAAGTTGTTGAAAATTTTTTTAGGGTTTTTCTCTTCTACTCGTTTCTATATTATAATGGAGAATTATTATACATTTAATAAAACAATTAAGAAGAAAATTTTCAGTAATGCTTTCAGTAGGATCCATTATTCCATTTCAAAAATTTAAGGAAAAAGAATAAAGAACTTTAATGTATGTTTTAAAATTCTATTGGCAATATCTAGCTCTATCCCTATTTACCAGCATGTTCTTTCTGTTACCCTTTAAAGAAATAAGAATGAATATTATTTCATGTACTCACCAGTTTTTTGCTGGGTCAGACTATATGCACAGGTAGGTCTTGAGGAAACTTTTAAAGTCAGCCTTTTTGATGAGGTAATTTACTCTACAAGTCTAGTTTGTAGGTTCTCTTCTTGGACTGGGTTTACAGTTCACATTCCTCTGTTTATAATGTCTTGGGGGTTGGTTTCAGCTGAAGCTGATGTGATTGGTCACTTAGTCTGCAGGGGGGCCAATTAGCTCTGATCATGTGGAAAAGAATGCTGGTTTATTAGGTCTTTCTTTACCCAACACAAACCTTAACAACTCTGGTTAAAGCCTCCAGAACTGACTTGGAGAAGGGGTGCATTTTTTCCCTCTAATCTGGACCGGTTTTTAGTAAGTTTGCATAATCTTACTTAAGAATTTATTTAAAAGTTCAAAGGGATAAAATTCCCTGCAAGATTTCTTTTCAGACGTCTTTCCTTATATAGCATGTTGAAGTGTGAGGTATTTCCTTTACTAATCGTTTTTTCCCTCCATTTCTTTGGGGAAGATATCCTTGGATAGGGACTTTTAGGTATGAATTAATGAATTTATTTTTTACCAGTTTTCATATACCATTTCATCAGAATGGCTGTCACTAACTCTAGAACTAGTAATATAGGTAATTTAGTTACCTGAAATATTTTTTGGGGGGTGGCAAGGAGGCAGACTTTCCTTTTTTTTAAGGCTATGTACAGAGACCTTGAATAAGAATAAACTTTTTTGGTACATTGTACTTATCTTTAAAAAACACATCTGTGTGAAAAACTGAAAAGTTGTCTTAAGGCATGCTTTAGTGGTGGTTAGGAGATGTTTCCCTGAGAAATGTGATGATATGCAGTAAATCATAATATTCAGGGTTCAGAAAATTTAACTTAACATCAATATAATGTTTAGCTGGAAACATCTGTGATATTTAAACCTTAAAATAAGCTGTGGGATGGCTTTGTATAATATAATGCCTTACTGAGCAATACTTTTCTCCACTTCCATTAGCTGCTGATTTTAAAACTTTGATCAAATGTCACATGTAAGAGGATCTTAGAAACAAAGGCTGCGATTATTCAAAGTAAAATCATAGAAGGCCTGCTGGGAAAATTATTAATGTAGACCAATATAATGCTACTTAGAAAGTGAAATCCGCCTTTGTAGATTCCTTCCCAGCTCCTCACAATTAAAAAAAATATATTAATTCCTTCTTTGTTTTATTAATGCCAAACATTTCAATACAAGTTCAGACACAGCATTGGAAACTATGACCTTCAGAACTAGAGAAGGTAAAAGCATAAAGGAATGACTTGTGATGTGATGTTGGTTTCCTGCCTGTGCTGGTAGGAATTATACTTTATATCAATTGCCAGTTAACTTTTTGTTTTGTTTTGTTTTGTTTTGTTTTGTTTTGTGGGGGGGGGGGGGAAGGGGTGGAGTTAAGCCAGAGTAAATACACCGTAACATTGCCTTTCAAAAAGCAGAAGTATTGGAGTGTATCTGCCATGTGTCTTGAATAGTCATTATAGCAAGCAAGATAGTTAAGGATTTTACCAAACTTGGAAGCCTCTTTCCATAATAAAGGGGTGAGCAAAAGTAGGTTTACAGTTGTTTGTATGGAGAATGATACAACAATTAATAATTAATAACACAAGAACAAACTTGGGTATACTCACAAATATAAATCTACTTTTGCCCACCCCTGTATTAAGGCAAAAATGATTTGGCAAAATGATCATCAAGTACTGTCTCAAGTGAAAAAGTGTAATAGTTTCTGGATTTCTATAATTTGAAAGTTTGCTAGGGTCTCTACACGGTGATTCCTAATTGCTAACTGTATGGATAATGTAGATCAGCTTTGGAGTTCTTCTCAGGAGCACAGCACTCCCATTATAATAGCCTGAGCAGTTAAATTCATTTCTGGTTGAGATGCCAGATTAGCTGAGATGAAACTGATTTTGGAACAGATGATATGCCCGTTTCATTCTAATACACAGGGCCCTCCTATCTAAACAGAATTAGTGATTTTGATTGGAGATAGCTCTAAAACATCTGTGAATGAATATATATGCTAGATATCTGTTCATTTATTTATTTTTTATTCAAAATTTTAATGATTAAGCAGGTGCCAAGACCAGGTAGGTTATTCTTTATTAAATTCAGTTCTCTGTCCCTGAAGGTGTTGGATTTTTTTCTTTTTGGCTGAAGTAATTCAGTATATAATCCCAAACTGTGCCGCCTTGTACTTGAAAACAACAAAAACTTTAGTGGAGTGCAGTGTCCTGCCTATATGCAGATAATCTCCCAACTTCAAAACTTTAGCCCTGGCTCCAATGTTCTTTCTTACGTAGTACACTTAGCTTTCTTTAAAAGGTGCCTCTTGTCTTTCCAGTCCTGCATTCGAGCTCACCTTCTGATCGTCTTCCCCAGATATTTCAGGCAGTGTCTGCGTGTATACCAGCAGGGGACTGAGCAAGAAGATTTTAGGGATATGGAGCATATTCAAACCACATGAGATGCCTTTTCAAAGAGATTCTGATATGCTGCAGCCCCTCTTGTTTCTGCCTTCCAGCCAGGAGCTGCTGTGATTTCAGGACCCATGCTAACCAGAGAAGCAGATTGTTTCCTTTCGGGGGTTAAGATGGGGAAAAAAGTTGCAAATCTCTGGATATAGAATTTAACCTACTCAATTCTAGCCACCATGAGTTTTGTTTACAAGTAATTGCGGGGGAAAAAAAGTAGATACTAACAACTGGATGGGATTCCCTTTTACTGTTTCTCTAGCATTAGAAAATATTTTTAGTGTTGATCAGAGAATATATATCTGAATAGAGAAATACAATACTCGTTAGAAAAATTTGCACATAAACAAGCTTCAAAGTCTGTCCCATAATTCCACTTTTGCTTTTGGAGTTTGGGCACTTGTAAGTTCCAAGTCTCACAGCTGTAGATTTTGTTGGCTGGGAGCCTCCTTGCTCCATCTGAAGTTTTCCATAAACACCATGTTTGGCTGTGTGTCAAACATGCACACAGGTGCCCTTTTACTGCTCTTTCTCCTTAGGAAGTCCACTCAATTAGACCAGACTAAAACCAATAGTGTGTTTTAATTTTATTTTATTTTTAGAAGAATCCTGTTGAGAAGTAATACTTAAAGACAGAAACAAGTATTCATTGCCATTGAAACTATTTAGAAATGAAGTACCTTTGTATTTTAGCACCTTTTATACATCTTGAATTACTGTGATGTAAGAACAAACGTGTTACACAATATAGTTTGCTCACAAAAATGGTCGTGTTTGTTATGTTGAATAGAAAAATATACATTTTAAATTTGTGTTTACCTTTTGGAAGTCATAGAGACCCTTATGACTCTGACAAAAACCTTAGACCAGTGGTTCTCAACCTTCCTAATGCTGCGACCCTCATGTTGTGGTGACCCCCAATTTCATTGTTACAAATTGAACATAATTAAAGCATAGTGATTAATCACAAAAACAATATGTAATTATATATGTGTTTTCCGATGGTCTTAGGTGACCCCTGTGAAAGGGTCGTTCGACCCCCAAAGGGGTCGCGACCCACAGGTTGAGAACCGCTGCCTTAGACCCTTTTCCCTGAAAAAAGAAAAACATGCAGTGCATATGTGCTTTCAGTTCAAGGATTCATAGCCCCCCGAGCTCATTTATTGACTAGCTTAGAAATACTTGGTTCAGGCATTAATTTTCAAATTATTCAATTGCATTTACTTTAAAATCATCTTGTTTACAAATTAATCTGTTAAGATTTTTTAAAAAAGTCAACTAAAATATTTGGTTACTCAATTTTGTCATAATGCTGATGTTATAAAAGGAGGAAGACTTTGATTTTAAATGCTAAGAAAGGCCATGCTGGTGCCCCTCACTCATTTTAGCCCTGGTCACTATGGAATCCTAGAATAATTTAGACATGAAAGGAACTTTAGATATTATCTTCTAAGTTGCCCATGAATGACTTTAATATTTATCCTTAATTTAAAATTATATCAGTAATATGCAGGGTGGGCAAAAGTAGGTTTATCATTGTGAGTACACAAAACAGAGTTAATAAAGCTGTTGTAATAATCATAACCTGCATGTTTTTTTCCATCCCTACTTTTGCCCACCCCTGTACAAATATTTTTTTAACTCAAATTATACAGATGTTCTCTCAGACACCTCTACTCTCCACCCAGATTTATATAAGTACAAGTCTGTTGTAATCATTTAGGTTATAAAGGATTTATTTTAATGTTTTAGATCAATTTTTGTATACAGTGTAATTTTTAGTTGCATTAGCAATAATTGGAAAGTATATTTTAATTTCTTAAAATATGTTTTTATTGATTTTTAGAGAGATAGGAAGGTAGAAGGAATCTCTCTTAATGTCCAATGAAAGAAGTTAGAGAGAGATAGAAATATCAATGAGAGGGAAATATCATCGATCAACTGCCTCCTGCATGTCCCCTACTGGGTATCGAGCCTGCAAACCCGGGCATGTGTCCTGATTGGGAATCGAACTGGTGTCCTCTTTGTTCCTGGGTTGACGCTCAACTGCTGAGTCACACCAGCCAGACTGGAAAGTATATTTTATTAGATAGTGCTTGAAATTATTTTTTCCTTTCAAATTAATTTCTAGAGTGAAGTTTTTACATTGAGTAAATTGGTCTTAATATTCTTTTCAGAGGTATATATTATTTCTGATAGAACATTTAATAAGTTTAGTTTCATCTTCCCCCTTTTAGAGATGTTGTCTGTCCCTATGTAACCTATAGTCTAGGTGCTATGTCTGAGTCTCTTTATTTTCAGTCCTATGTCTTCAGTTGTGTTTGTCCACAGAGAAGGTACTCATATTAATGTTTATGGAGGTTTAAGTAAAACACAAAAAAATGGTAAAGTATACTATTTCTCTGGGAAAATATTTGGTACTACTTACTAAAGTTGAATATACCTATGACACGGCAATTTCACTACTAGGTAAATACCAACAGAATGCAAACATATGCTCATCAAATTTCATATCCACGAATGTTCATAACAGCACAATTCATAATAGCAAAAAACTAGAAACAACCTAAATCAGCAGTACAGAAGAATAATATATTGTGGTCTATTTATACAGTGAGATCCTATCCTATACAGCAGCACAAAAGAACAAGCTTCTGTTGTCTGTAACAATGTGGATGAATCTCTCTTAATGTCCAATGAAAGAAGCTAGACATTAACGAATATTCTATTTTTATAAAAATGTTTAAAAACAGGCAAAATTCATCTTTGGGTATAGAAATCAAGCTAGTACTTAATTTGGGAAGAGCTGACTGGGATGATTGGGAGGACATGAAGACTTTTGAGAGATCCTGATATTCTTTTGCTTTTTTAAATCTTAGGTGGCAGTTATGTGGATATATTTGCTTTATTAAAACTCTTTCAGTTGTACATTTATGATGTGTGTACTTTTTGATAAGAATGTTGTAATTCAATAAGTTGGTTGTTTTTTTTTTTTTAAAAAAAGGTAGGGGGAGGAGATAAGTGGAGTCCATTTAAAAATTCTTGAATCTTTTTCACCCTTCTCTTTTGAAAATGACAGTGATCCCTGAAGGTGGAAATCCACTTACCTTGCACTTACATATGGGGTTGGTTTGGCATGTCAGAATTATATTATTCTGGTTTTCCTTTGTTTACCAGAAAAGTCACATAGATCTTTCTATTGCTTTTAGTCCTTATGTAATATTTGATATACCAAAAAGTATAATACAGTTTTTAGGAATTATTTTGTGGAAACAGGCACTCTAACAAAATCTGAATTCCTTTGTTATAGAATTTTTCTAACTAGATTGGGCTAGTGTTTATATAAAATCAGGTGGTTTCACTGAGACACTTGAGCATACACATCCTCTTTCAAATTAGGAGTTGGATCTTCTTTACTCAAGGTGTAGAGATCAGAATTAGAGTCAGAATTTAAAATCAGGTCTAGCCTAGCCGGTTTGGCTCAGTGGGTAGAGCATCGGCCTGCAGACTGAAAGGTCCCGGGTTCGATTCCAGTCAAGGGCACATGCCCAGGTTGCGGGCTTGATCCCCAGTGGGGGGTGGGGGGGCATGCAGGAGGCAGCCGATCAATGATTCTTTCATCATTGATGTTTCTATCTTTCTCTCCCTCTCCCTTCCTCTCTGATTAAAAAAATAAAATAAAATCAGGTCTAGTGACTCCAAGATCTCCTTTTTTTTTTTTCTTCAAAATTTCCCTCTTAATCCATTTGGTACAAGAAATGGCATAAGTAATCATTAAACTTTATGTGATACAGGTTTCCCTACAGGTTGAGAACTACAAGATAGTTTACAGTAAGTAGAAAAGCTAGAATTTTTTTCTTCCTGTTGTTTCCCTACTTTTTTTTTTAACCTATTCTGTCTTTATATTTTTCTGATTCCTAGATACTAATATGAAAAGTGTATGTAGGACTTGACAGTTACAAAGGTAAAGAAGCTGTTAGTTTAGAAAAAAGTGCAAGCAATTCACATAAAAGGAAATAAAGTCAGTAAATAATATGAAAAATTCATATTTGAGCCAAATTAGCATACAATTTTACAGCTATTTTGGAGAAGAAATAGTTTTAAAAAAGTAAAACACATATATACACAAGCCCTGGCTATGTGGCTCAGTTGGTAAGGTTTTGCTCAGCAAATAATTGTACCCCCATTCCAAGTTATTTTATCCTTTAAAATAATCTTAAGTCTTTAAGAATAATATCTAATAAAAACCTAACAACCATTTGGGCAAATAGGATGTTGAATCTTAATGTGAATGAACTATAAGAGGATGACCAAAAAATGAAATTTCTTCATTTTCAGAGGCCACTGTACAGTCCCGCCCTCCCCCCCCCCCCCCACTTTAGTATGGTTCAGTGAAAAGATTTGAGGTTGTCACTGAGAGAATATGTAATTCTTATTGTTGTAAACTGAGGACATCTGTGTATGTTCTGGATTTTCAACTAAATTTCAGATTTTATGTAATCTGTTGTGAATTATATATGTTAGCGCACGTGGGATGGTGCTAAAGAATTTGTTTGCACAATTTAGAATTGTCTTGTCCTTTGAAAGTACCAATTCAGTTTACTTAGTATTTTTTTTATTGATTAAGTTATTACATATGTGTCCTTATCCCCACATTACCCCCCATCCCTTCTCACTCATGCCCTCACCCCCCTGTTGTCTGTGTCCATTGGTTAGGCCTATATGCTTGCATATAAGTCCTTTGGTTGATCTCTCTTCCTTACCCCACCCTCCCCTACCTTCCCTCTGAGGTTTGACAGTCTGAGCGATGCTTCTCTGTCTCTGGATCTGTTTTTGTTCATCAGTTTATGTTGTTCATTATATTCCATAAATGAGTGAAATCATGAGGAAGACATAAACAGATGGAAGAACATACCGTGTTCATGGATTGGTAGAATCAACATCATCAAGATGTCCATACTAACCAAAGCAATCTATAGGTTCAATGCACTCCCCATTAAAATACCAATGGCATATTTCACAGACCTAGAACAAACTTTCCAAAAATTCATCTGGAATAAAAAAAGACCCCGAATAGCTGCAGCAATCCTGAGAAAGAACAAAGTAGGTGGGATCTCAATACCAGATATCAAACTATATTACAAAACCACTGTTCTCAAAACAGCCTGGCACTGGCACAAGAACAGATATAGATCATTGGAATAGAATAGAGAACCCAGAAATAGACCCAAACCACTGTACTCAATTAATATTCGACAAAGCAGTCATGAACATACGATGGAGTCAAGACAGCCTCTTCAATAAAAGGTGTTGGGAAAATTGGACAGACACATGCAAAAAAATGAAACTAGACCTCCAACTTAACACCATACACAAAAATAAACTCAAAATGGATAAAGGACTTCAAATATAAGACGGGAAACCATAAAAATACTAGAGGAATCCACAGGCAGCAATATCTCAGACATATGCCGAAGCAATTTCTTCACTGATACTGTTCCTAGGGCAATGGAAACTAAAGAGAAAATAAACAAATAGTTTACTTAGTATTGTCTTTTATCCTTAATGTAGCTCTTGAGTTGCATCAGGTTAGACATAACTTAGCTTTGAATTCTGTTCAAAAGCAATTTGTTGTATGTCTGTAATGTACTAGGTGCTAGAATAAATGAAATATTATATATAGCTCATAGTCTCTACTTTTTTGAGTTTACAATCTGTTTTGGACATTTACAGTTATCTTGTTTGGGCAGAATCACCAGTAGAAGTTGATTAAATTAAGTATAGCATATAATTTAAAATATTATATGACTTAAAAAAGAGCACCTATGTGCTGGTTAAGGAAGGATTGCCCAGATACATGATTAAGTGCAAACAGCAAGGGTATAAGACAACATGCATAACATTCTGAGGGTGGTGGTATGTAGTGTGAATGAGGGATCTGTATATATGTGCATAAGTATAGCTGTGGACAGTTTGGGGAATACTTGAGGGGGGGGTCTCATGTAGGGGAAGGTTGATTTACTTTTCATTGCATACCCTTCTTTTTAATGCATCTATTTTTGTTTAAAAAATGCCCTAGCCAGTTTGGCTCAGTGGCTAGAGCGTCGGCCTGCGAACTGAAAGGTCCCAGGTTCGATTCCAGTCAAGGGCACGTGCCTGGGTTGTGGGCTCGATCCCCAGTGGGGGACTTGCAAGAGGCAGCCGGTCCATGATTCTCTCTTATCATGGATGTTTCTCTCTCTCTCCCTCTTTCTTCCTCTCTCAAATCAATAAAAATATATTTAAAAAAAATACTTGCACTGTCTATGAACATTCAGCTTTAAGAAATGTGTCTAATAATCTATGCATATATCAGTTATTTTATTTATACTGCCTAAACATTGAAATGGACACATTTGCAGAAAAGCTTTATTTGAGCAGTCAAGTCTGTTTTCAAAATTCTCACTGGTTAAGGCTCATGTTTCTTATTTTCTTTACAGGGAGACCAAACTTTGAGGAAGGTGGACCAACATCAGTGGGGAGGAAGCATGAATTTATACGATCAGAAAGTGACAATTGGCGTATTTTTAGAGAAGAACAAAACGGAGAAGATGAAGATGGAGGTTGGCGATTAGCTGGATCAAGAAGGGATGGAGAGAGGTGGCGGCCTCATAGTCCTGGTAAGAATTCTGTTGAGTATTTGGTGGAAATTGTTAGGTAGTAAGTGGAAAAGATAAACTGGTTAAAAAAAAATGGAGTCATTATTTATGTCATCACACTCAGTCTTAGTATTACAAAAAATCTCAACATAAAAATACTCCAGATCTATTTATTTGATTAAAATCACTCTTATTTTTCTGGGGCAAATAATGTGGTTTCACAGGAAGCACTTGCCCTTAACTGCACAACTAAGAGAGGGTTTCATTTCGTTCTGTCTAACTCTAAATCTCTCAGACCTATTTCATCACGCTTTAAAACTTAATAAATGTATAATTAGGGACATTTAGGAACATGTGCTCCCCTAAAATTTTTTTTTCTCCCTGTGCAAGAAAGGATTTATTCTTTCAAATTTTTTTGTCCTGAAAATGTGTTTATGCTTATTTGAAGAATAAACTTTAAACCCAGGTCAAAAACATAAAAGTTCATTCTTTTGTCCCTCTAATTTTAAAAAAAGGAGAGAGAATAGTAGTGATTAGTGATTTTATAAGTTCTTCTGTTTGACTCCTAAGAATGCTTCCAACTGTTCTTCCCTGACATTAGATATGCTGGTAACTGAAGACACTGGTGCTTTGTGTCAGAGTTCATCCCCTGCCAAAGTGCTGATTCCACACCTCATGATAATCAGATGCCACTGTAGTTTGAATCGTGGGGTCATGCAGAACTGAAGCATACAAAGACCGTGTACTTGTCTTTTGAATTTCACGTGCATAATATAATATTTTTATCTATCAACCATATGCCAAGAGAGCTTACCTTTAATAGAGGACATTATAATAATGTAAACTGTTTCCATTTACTTTTTAAAATCCAGTAGCAAAATCACTAATCTTGGTCTAAATAAATATTCTAACAGGCATTTAGAATGGTTTATGGACTTGTGTGGGTAGGTAGAGACTTGATGAAGTCAATCTTTGGATAAAGTTAGGATGCTATACCCCAGCTCTTCATGACTGCCTCTTGGGTGCGTTTTCTGTCATCAGTGGGCATTGTTTACATCATAGTTTTCTAGGCACTTCTCACCAGTCTGTGTCCTGGGCAACCAAATGTTACTGTTCTCTTCAGGGCATATCTGCATTTTGTGCTGAGCTTGCCTGTTAGCAGAGGGTTTGTAGACTATGTTCCCAACAAGCATTCAGTGAGAATGAACAGGATCTGGGCTGAGCGAGAAGAAAAATTCCAGCTGATCAAAAACAAACAAGGTGAATGTTTTGGAAGATGAACAGTGTTTCTGAGCTCAAAAGAATGATGTTGATTCTATTAAAGGGAGTTGAACAAAGTAAAATTTTAGTGTTATATTCCACCATCAAACCTCCTCAACCAGTAACTTAGATTTTGAATATATATTGTCTTTTTCTAAGTCTTTCTCCTAATATTTGACTTTCACGTTAGTTTTATTTGTAATTAACTTGACAGTTTCCCAAAATTTTTTATTTATATGTTTTTATTTTTTAAATTTTTATTATTTTTTTATATTTTTAAAATATAGTTTGGGGGAGATAAAGATTTGGGGCAAACAAACAAAACAACCACTCTAAATATGCATTTTAAAAAATGAATAGTATCACTTTTTCAAACCAGCATATTAAATCTGATTATATCAATTGTAAGTTACTCTTAACATTTCTTGGATTTTAGTTAATCTTTTATTAAGATTTGATTAAAATTTTAAATATAATGATTTTGATTTATTTTATCTTGTGAAAATACTATAAACTAGTTCTAATGTAAGGTCTTTAAAGCAGTGGTTAGTCTTAAGCTATAGCTGTACCTTATCTGCTATATTAACTTTCATGAATAAAATGTTTTTTTTTACTGTTGATAAGACAACAACGTTATGGAATCTAGTTTTATTGACGTAGGGTGCACAACTGGATACATGTGGAGATGGTGCATTAGACCAGCTAAGCATTCACTCTGAGAACTGAACTTAGGAAACACAGTAAGAGGAAAATGTGAACCAGAGGCCTAGAAGGATTTATTCCTATCATAGTGCATATTTACAGACAGTTTAGAAATGACAGCAGTAGACAGAGCACTCAGAAAATCAGCATTTGATCATGAACACATCTTCTGAGCAATGACTCTAGGTTTACATTTAAGTGATCTGGGTATAAAATTCCTTCATTTTCATAGAAGGTCGGAAATAGTGTTTTGTTGTAAGTAAAGGGTGGGGAATGTGGAATAATGTTGTCTTACCATTTTGTGAGTGGCTTACAGAATGCTACCCGTATTTGGCATGTTAACATTTTGCCCTTTGGTTTTCAGTTTGAGTTTTAGATCGCTAGGTTTAGCAAATTGAGCCTCAATGGTAAGAACATTTTGCTTTGGCCTCATTTTTTGTGTATTTCCCACAGAGAAAGCAGTCAAGGATAGAAAATTCTAATATGTTAAAAACTGCCCCCCGCCCCTTTTTTTTTCTTTAACTCTCTTAGACTCAGGTTTGTCAGACTTTACCAAGGTTTCCCATTCTTTTTTAGAAAAATATATTTCAATTAGGATCTTTTATTTTTAGGCATTCTTTTTCTGCCGGACAGTGGATGTAATAAACAGTATGCTAGGGTGGATTTAGGAATGTCCCTGGGGATATTATACAGAAATAACTCCCTAGGGAGAGTGAAGAGATGAGAGAAGGGAAAGGAAAGTAAGCATGTTATTGTGGAAAAGCAGTAGAGGATGCAGAATTGGATTCTAGTTCTGCTTTACCATTTGCAAGTTACTTCTGTCAGAAGTTTTGTTTTTAAATTATAAAATTATAATAGTGGGCTATATCAAATCTCTATGAAAGCTGCCAGTGCTGTAATTCCATGACTTTTTGTTGGGAATCAGAATTACAAATGGGATGTTGGCACTAGTAGGTAGGCATGATGATTTTGATGTGAATTGTCATAGGGAGCCGGTCTTATTCATAGAGAACGATACTTTCAGGAAAATAAAGAAAATGCTTCACAGACTTGCCAGAAGGAAGGCATGGACTTCAGTATGGAAAAATATGCAGTTCTAAGTCTGACCAAGGAGTAGGTTAATCAACATTTCAGTCAGATACCTAAAGCTCATTAAAAGTTTATACTTTGAATAAAGCGTCCTTTAAAAGTTATTTGTTTTATTTATTTATTTATTTATTTATATTTAAAATATATTTTATTGATTTTTTACAGAGAGGAAGGGAGAGGGATATAGAGTTAGAAACATTGATGAGAGAGAAACATTGATCAGCTGCCTCCTGCACAGCCCCTACTGGGGATGTGCCCGCAACCGAGGTACATGCCCTTGGCCGGAATCGAACCTGGGACCCTTCAATCCGCAGGCTGACACTCTATCCACTGAGCCAAACCGGTCAGGGCAAAGTTATTTGTTTTAAATGTATCTTTAAAAGCTTTAGAATCTGTTGTGGCTTGGTACTTAATGAAGATAACTACATGTGCTGAGCTCTGAACTTCATGTAATTTGCCTAGTTTTCTGTTTAGTAGGTTGATGTATTTGAATTTGCTTTTAGTTGTAGTTTTCTCCTTTATTTCCTATCTATTATTTTCTTTTTCCAATACTGTCACAAAACTTTTCTAAGGTTTGTGTCCTCCTCCTGATCCCAGATGGCCCTCGTTCTGCAGGCTGGCGGGAACACATGGAACGACGGCGAAGGTTTGAGTTTGATTTTCGAGATCGGGATGAAGAACGGGGTTACCGAAGGGTGCGCACTGGCAGTGGCAGCATTGACGATGACAGGGACAGCTTGCCTGAATGGTGCTTAGAGGACGCCGATGAAGAAATGGGCACATTTGACTCCTCTGGAGCATTCCTCTCTCTAAAGGTAAGAAGTTGGTTTAAATGTCATGACAGGCACTCACCTTCTACCAAATCCAAATATGCTGTTAACCTTTGGCTTTATTTTTTGCTACAGAAAGTACAGAAAGAGCCTATTCCAGAAGAGCAGGAGATGGACTTCCGGCCTGTAGAGGAAGGGGAGGAGTGCTCTGACTCTGAGGGTAGCCATAATGAAGAAGCCAAAGAACCTGATAAGGCAAATAAGAAAGAGGGAGAGAAGACAGAGAGAATAGGAGTTGGTAAGGTGCAGTTTTGTCTTTACCTTTTTATCTGTCAAACCTGAAGTTTCCTAAATTGTTAATTTAAGATTACTTCATGTTACAGAAGCTAGTGAGGAAACACCTCAAATCTTAACATCATCTGCTAGACCAGGTACTCCTTCAGATCATCCATCTCAGGAAGCACCACAGTTTGAGAGAAAAGAGGAACCCAGAACTGAGCAGACGGAAAAAACTGAAGAAGAGAGTCGGACGGAAAATAGTCTGCCAACCAAAATGCCCAGCAGAGGGGATGGTATGTATTTGTGAGAGTCATTAAACTAAAGTAGGATTTTGCTTTGAAGTAGGGACTTTATCACTGACTGGTAAGATAGGTTACTGCTTATGCCTCCTAGAACTGCTTCCAATGGTAGATAATTAGGACATATTATTTTACTGGTAAACCTAGTTGAACTCCGCTTCCCACGTGTCCATCCCAGAATTTATCAAAACACAGAGGAAGCAAGGGTGGAGCTCCAGAGTCTCACTTCCTAGGATGTTATGACATAGCCACCCTGGTATCAGTTGAGCAAACTGGGTTTGTGGTCCTCTGCAGTAGTTTGATTCTGATATCAGACAGCTACCTTCCTTTCATGTAAAGGCTATGTGTGTTTCTAGTTGACATACCAAATTGCCATTGTTCCAAAAGAGGCCAGAAAGAACATTCATGAATCTGTGGGATTCCCATCAATTTTGCTATAGAATAAGCTTAAAGTATATCTCCTCCAGTGTCATCATATTGATTTTAAGTTGCTCATATACCTTAGTAAGCAATATTAATATTTCCATGTTTCTTGTACATATTAAAAAATGACAGTGTAAGGCCTGGTGGTGAAGGGTTGATTGATTCATTCACCATAAAGATGCACACCTTTTTTTAAATTTTAAATATGTTTTTATTGATTTTTAGGGAGAGAGGATGGGGGAGGAATAGAAACATTGGTGAGAGATACATCATTTATTGGTTGTCTTCTGCTTGCCCCCTGCTGGGGATTGAGCCTGAAACCCGGGCATGTGCCCTGACTGGGACTCAGACTGGAGAACTCTTGGTTCATGGGTCAACGCTTAACCACTGGGCAACACCAGCTGGGCAAAAAATTCACACCTTTCAATATGGCCTATGATATCTTGCACGATTGGGCTTCTGCTTCCCTACATGCAGTTTTAGCACCAGTCTGTGTCTCCTTTGTACTCTATTCACCAGCCTCACAGCCTGTTAGGTTCTGAAATGTGCTGTGTTCTCTTGCCTTGTGCCTTAGCACATGCTGTTCTCTGAACCTGACACACTCTCCCACCTCATCTTTCCAAGCTAGGTTAGGTGCCTTGTTTCTTAAACAACATTTCCAAAATAGCAATACAGTATTATAAAGATCTGTTTGTCCTTTTTTTGCTCAATAAACTAATATTTTGAGGGCTTGAACCAAGGATTTCCTTTTAGTGTCTAGAACAGCCGTGGGCAAACTACGGCCCGCGGGCCGGATCCAGCCCGTTTGAAATGAATAAAACAAACAAACAAAAAGACCGTACCCTTTTATGTAATGATGTTTACTTTGAATTTATATTAGTTCACACAAACACTCCATCCATGCTTTTGTTCCGGCCCTCCGGTCCAGTTTAAGAACCCATTGTGGCCCTCAAGTCAAAAAGTTTGCCCACCCCTGGTCTAGAACAAAGCTGAATGAATGAATTCAGCACATATTTGAATTTCTGCTATATATATCAGGCACTGTGGTACTTGTACATTTTGAAATTTTAGGATGGGGTCAAAATGTGTATTTTGAGAAAGCTTCATAGATAGGCATTAAAGATTGAAATTCTGGATTTAGGGGAGGTAAACTATGTGTACTATTAATAACCTAGGGCAAAAAGAATTGTATGAGTTCATGACTGGTAAACTCCTGCAGTGCTTCAGGAAGCAAGTGTCTTGAGTTTGTCTTGGAATAATAAGTAGAATTTGGAGGTAGATGTAGCTAGATGAATTGGGAAAGGGCATTCTGGTACAGTGAAAGCTGTACCTAATTTCCCATTAACACCTCAGAATCGGTGAAAGCTAAAGCGAGGAAGCAGGGCTGGTCCAGGCATGGGCAGGAACCAGCTCCTGTTTTTATTTAGGTGAAGCATGAGGTGTGAAAGGAGAATGGTGGGAAACATGGATTTGACAGATGTACGTAGGGTAGATTGTTTTGATGACAGGTGGGTTCAGTGTGACCTGTTGGGCTCCCAAGTAGTCATTATGATGGAGGCAGTGCACCTGTAAAGGGAGGTAGTGGCAGATAAGATTTCAAAGTAGAATTTGGCAGGACATAGTCATTGCTTGTATATCAGGGCAAGGGAAAGGGTCGAAGATGAGAGAGGTGTCTGAGAGAATTATGCTACCATTAATAGAAAAAGAGTAGAAGTTGAGGAGCACATTTGGAAGGGGAGAGGATAAATTAATTTTGAATATTGATTCTGAGGTGTTAATGAGAAAAAGGTAGAGATGGCCAGAGAGCAGTTGAGTAAGGGACTGCAAAGATAGGAAGAGTTTAGGGCCAGAGAATTAAAATATAAACATTACATATACTTGTTAGGGGTGAAAAGAAAAGTAGACAGAGAACAGAACTTTGGGTAATTTCAGTTTTTTTTCCCCCAGCTGTAATTACGATTTTTAGAGGATAAAGAGGAGCCAGAGAAAAGTCTTCAGAGGCATGTGTAGAGTGCAGGAAAATGAAGGAAGGAGAATGTTTTCAGCTTGGGATAGGGTAGATAATGTCAGACACTACTAAGAAATTGGGTGATGAGGATGAGGAAAATACTGGATTTGGGGACTTTATGTCACTGCCTATCTTTGGAAGAGAAGCTTTACTGGAGGGGTGGGAGTGCAAGTCACAGTGTAGCAGGTATAGGTGGTGGTGAAGTGGATACAACTTGTATGGACTGTCCTTTGAAAAAAAATTGGCAAAGGAAGGAAGGAGTGAGAGGAACAGGAATTTAGAGAAGCTATCTGTAATTGAACAAACAAGCTTTCAAAGGGGAAACTGAAATTGTTTCTAATTAGTTCCATCCCCCTTTTCCTTCTTAAGAGCCTGCATACTAATAAGTTAGAAACAGGACCCAACATAGAACCTCTTTTGCAGTCTTTATACTTACTGAGAAGAACTTCCTGCATTGTACAGGTAGACTCCAAGTGTTTTTCAGTATCCTACAAAATGCAATGTATTGAGTTACATTAATTATGACTTGAAAAGGTACTTATTCAAGATAATTGCAGAGATTTTTAATAAAGGTTTTAGTGATGAGATAAGCCATCTTTGAGAAGATTTGCAGTGCTTTGTTAACTGTCTCTACCATTCTGAGACATGATATTAAGAAGGGATTAGACTGACTCCGTTTGTTTTCAAGAGGTAAACTCATAACCAACCATTGGGTAGGTAGATGTTCTAGTGCAGTGATGGCAAACCTATGACACGCGAACTCATTTTTTTGGTTGATTTTTCTTTGTTAAATGGCATTTAAATATATAAAATAAATATCAAAAATATAAATCTTTGTTTTACTATGGTTGCAAATATCAAAAAATTTCTATATGTGACACAACACCAGAGTTAAGTTAGGGTTTTTCAAAATGCTGACACGCCGAGCTCAAAAGGTTCGCCATCACTGCGTCTAGTGACACAGGCACTGTAGAAGGCCCTTCTGGATACCTTTTAATCCTTATATTTTGTCATTCTGGGGAGGTACTTCTGTCTTTCTGGGGAGAAATGCTGTACTTCTTCAGAAGTAGCTGAGCCCATTTAGCAAGCTTCTCAACTTGATATAGACTTCATTCTTCATAAGATTCTCTATATTTTAAAGGGTTTTCATCTGTCTGCATCTTTTTCCCTCTAGAAATGATTCCTGACGTCCAGCAGCCCCTCCCTCAGATTCCTTCAGACACAGCCTCTCCTCTCCTCATACTTCCACCACCTCTTCCTAATCCTAGTGCTGCCCTCCGGCCAGGTGAAACGCAGGTCGTAGGTGCTCCTGGTATGGGCAGTATTTCCACAGAGCCAGATGATGAAGAGGGTCTCAAGCATTTGGAGCAGGTAAAAATCATGTAATTCTTTTTTTCTCCAACTGCTATAAATATTAGAAAGCATTAATGAATAATCAAAAATGGGACTTTTGTGCACCAGATTTTATTTACTGGAAAAGTTGTTTGTATTTCTAGTATTTATTTGTATGAAAAATTTCTTTCAAATCATTTCATGCTTATAAGTTTCTGCTATGTAGTAGTCATTATGTCAGGTTATTTTTTCTCTTCTGAGGTTGCCTTTAGCTGTTTGCTTTTCTTTTTTCTTTAATGGAAATTAATGGAATGCCAAAAATGGTGAATACAAGCAGCTGTGGATAGGTACTGTGTCTTCTGTATATTTTGCCTAAATTATAACAGGGAAAATAGTAAAACTCACAGGATATTATCTTAATCATGTTTCTAGATTTTCCCAAGATTGTAAATACCATTGTTTACATGCAAAGTAAATAATAGCCTGCTTTCTGCAGAAGAATTTCTCTTTCCTCCAGGGTGGGGTGGTCAGTGACAAGCAATGTTGAAGAAAATAAGAAAGGGGGCAGTGTCTTAGTAAAACCTGCAAAAGATTTTATTGGTAATTGTACTAATGGAGCCTTTTGTTCTGTTAACATGCACGTATTTACAGGTTTAGTTTATACAATATAGGATTGAACAGTAGCTTATAAATTTTAAAAAGTATTATTATTAGTGTGTTGATTAGAAGCCTCGGCTTTGATCCCTATCAGTTTGTGGATGAGAGAGAATCATTGATCAACTGCTCCTCATCTTTGGCTTGCTTAATAATTTTGAGACCCTGAATAAGACTTGCCCTTTGTGAAATGGGGGATAGTACCTGTTTTCATGGCATTGTTGTAAAAATTAAGTCATTGCCTGCTGTGTTCCTTGCATAATGTCTTTCACAGATCAAGTACTCCAAAAAAGGTAGGCATTTTTTATGTGCACAAGTATTAATTTAGGATCTTTTCTTTCCATTTTTTGTTTTTCTGTTAGCAAGCTGAGAAGATGGTGGCTTATCTCCAAGACAGTGCACTAGATGATGAGAGACTGGCATCAAAACTGCAAGAGCACAGAGCTAAGGGTGTCTCGGGTCCATCAATGCACGAAGCAATGCAGAAGTGGTATTACAAAGATCCTCAGGGAGAAATTCAGGGTAGGTGGTTTTGTTCTACTTTAATTCAGAAATGCCTGCCATTACCTCCAGATTTTGTAAGATGGTGGTGATTAATGTTAATTTTCATGCTATAGGCTTTCTTTATATATATAGAAGGCATTTTTATAGCCTCCTCCCATAGTACTATTTCAGTGAGGGGAAGGGAAGTCCAATGAAAATAATTTGAATACAGGGCAGAATGTCATGCTAATTTGATAGGGATGTAAAAAAAATGCGTAAGACCCCCCTCATTTCTGGCATCCCAGCTGATTTATTAGGCAGGTGAGTTACTTACCTTCTCTATATTCCAGTCTTCTTTCCATAAAAACGTAATTGGAGCAATTTTGGAAGACTGCTTTAATATTTCACTAAAATGAAGTTGATATAAATGATAAAAAAACTATTAAAAATGTCTGAGAAGTAGTGCCATGTTATAAACTAATTCCTTAAAAGATTTGTATGATGCATAAATTAAATTAGAATGGGGAAAGCTTGCCCAGTGTGGTTCAATGTTTGAGTGTCGACCTATGAATCAGGAGATCACTGTTCGAATCGCAGTTAGGACACACACCAGGTTGTGGGCTGGATCCCCAGTAGGGATGATGCAGGAGCAGCTGATCAGTGAACCTCTGTTGTAGGTTTCTGTGTCTCTCTCCCTCTCCCTTCCTCTCTGAAATTAATGAAAATATATTTAAAAAAATAAAAATTAGAATGCAGAGAGAATGCTGTAAAGGACATTTGTTGATTCTTCATTTCTGCTTTTGAAATCTTTGCTAATAACTTGAAATTGGTTATTGACTGTATTAGTGTCAGTTTCATGATAGTGTTTAACCAAGTGACCAATGTAATAACTCCTTTCCCACTCTCAGGACCCTTAACCTGCTTCATTCTTCTTCATAGCATCTATCACTACCTGGCACTGTATATATTTGTTCATGATCTATAAAATGTAAAGTATGTAAGAGCAGGGTTTTAATTAAAATACATATGGATGTGTGTTTTAATAAAATTTACTTAGAGATAATTGTTGCTTCACATGCACTTGTAAGAAATAAAATGGAGCCCTAACTGGTTTGGCTCAGTGGATAGAGCGTCGACCTATGGACTGAAAGGTCGCAGGTTTGGTTCCGGTCAAGGGCATGTACCTTGTTTGTGGGCACATCCCCAGTAGGAGGTGTGCAAGAGGCAGCTGATCGATGTTTCTAACTCTCTATCCCTCTCCCTTCCTCTCTGTAAAAAATCAATAAAATATATTTTTTTTTAAAAAAGAAAGAAATAAAACGGAGATTCCACATACCTTTTACTCGGTTTCCCCAGGGTAACCTCTTGCAAAACTGTAGTACAGTGTCACAACCAAGACAGTGACATAGTCAAGATTCAGTGTTTCTGTCTCAACAATAGGATCCCTTCTTTGCCCTTTTATAGCCATACCCATCCCCCTCCCATCCACACCCCCTTCTCCTCCTCCTTAACCCCTAGCAACCACTGATCAGTTCGCCATTTCTATATTTTGTCATTTCAAGAACGTTATATAAATGGAATCATACAGTATTTAACCTTTTGTCATTGTCATTTCTCACTCAATATAATTTTCTCAAGATTCATTCAGTTTGTTGCATATATCAGTAGTTTGTTTCTTTTAATTTAGTATTCTATGACCTGCATGTATCATAGTTTAACATGAATGGCATCTGGGTTGTTCCTGATTTTGGCTATTATAATAAAGCTATTAAAACATTCATGATAGGTTTTTATGTGAATGTAAGTTTTAGTCCTGTGAGATAAAATATGTTCACTAGTGCATTTGCTGGGTTATATGGTGATTATATGTATAGTTCTTTTTTTTAAAGAAATTGCCCAACTGGTTTCCAGAAGGGCTGTACCATTTTATATTCCCACCAGCAATCTATGAGTGACTCATATTTTCTTTACAGAAAATATTTTCATTTACTTACTTTAAAATATTTTTATTGATTTCTAGGGAGAAAGAGAGAGACATCCATGTGAGAGCGAAACATCGATTGGCTGCCTTCTGCATGCCCCCTAGCAGGGATCGAGCCCGGAACCTGGGCATGTGCCCTGACTGGGAATCGAATCAGCAACTTTTTGGTATACAGTATGACGCCCAACCACCTCAGCCATACCAGCCAGCGCAGGATGTGGCTATTTTTAACTATAGCCATTCTGACAAGTGTGTCATGATATCTCATAGTTTTAAATTTGCATTTCCTTAATGGCTAAATCTCTGGCAGAAAATGAAAATTTAGAAAAGCGTGTATTCTGCCCTGCATATCTGTATTCTCTATTGCTAAGTGACACAGAGTCTAATAAGTACTCTTTCCAGTTTAATTAAATACTTCTTTGACAAATGAATTATAGAGATTGAGTGAGATGGAGACTATATGCTCTTTAACATCTCAGCACTTCTGAGAATTTGGGGTGTGTAGACATAGGCTTATTTTGAAATCTTTTTTGTTGTATTTTATTAAAAGCCTCTCCACCACCTTTGGAGAGGAGTTAAGTTTATCTTAAAAATTATTTGATAGGTACCACCTGAAACAAGTTGTTACCTCTGGATGAGGATCAAACACAGAAAATATTTTTTTCCTCGTTAGCCTGAAAGGATTCTTATTGCCCTTCTGTTTTAAATTGGTGTTGTAGGTCCCTTCAATAATCAGGAGATGGCAGAATGGTTTCAGGCGGGCTATTTTACTATGTCTTTATTGGTGAAGAGAGCATGTGATGAAAGCTTCCAACCTCTTGGTGATATCATGAAAATGTGGGGAAGGGTTCCCTTCTCTTCCGGTCCTGCACCCCCTTCTCATATGGTAAGTACCTTACAGCTCACCCAGAACATGTATTAGATACAGATGCACTTGCTTCTCTATGGAGAAAATATCTTTGCGTGAGGATTAAAAAAAAAAAATTAGCTACTGGTATTGTAACTAAAAACTGGATCATAATGTAGCCCTCTTGTATAGTGGTCCTGGAGAACCTTTGAATGGGAAATAATACTCCTTTTCAGCTGCTCCCGACCCTTTCCCCAAAGAGTTCCTCTTGGAGAGCTTTGGATCTGTGCCGTACTTTTCCTTCTCCAAGTATAGGAGTGTCTGGTTCTTGGCCATAGTCAAAAGTAGCTATAGTTAGAAACCTCATTGTGAACACTGGATTTCGACAATGAAAACACTATTGACTTATTCATTAACTCTAGGTTGAGGGCCTGTACCAGGCCTTGTGGTAGGTTCTGAAGAGCTAAGGATGAATAAGATACAACTTCTTTTCTTTTCTTTTATTTTATTTTTTTATTGCTTAAAGTATTACAAAGGGTATTACATATGTCTCCTTTTTTCCCCCCGCCCTTGACAATCCCCTGGCCTCCCCTACCCCCCAGTGTCTTATGTCCATTGGTTATGCTTATATGCATACATATAAGTCCTTCGGTTGATCTCTTACCGCCCCCCCCCCCTTCTGCCCCCCTACCCTCACCAGCCTTCCCGCTGCAGTTTGACAGTCTGTTTGAGGCAGCTCTGCCTCTGTGTCTATTTTTGTTCATAAGTTTATAATGGTCTTTATTATCCATGAATGAGTGAGATCATGTGGTATTTTTCCTTCATTGACTGGCTTATTTCACTTAGCATAATGCTCTCCAGTTCCATCCATGCCGTTGCAAATGGTAAGAGTTCCTTCTTTTTTTTACAGCAGCATAGTATTCCATCGTGTAGATGTACCACAGTTTTCTAATCCATTCATCTACTGATGGGCACTTAGGCTGTTTCCAGATCTTAGCTATGGTGAATTGTGCTGCTATGAACATATGGGTGCATATATCCTTTCTGATTGGTGTTTCTGGTTTCTTGGGATATATTCCTAGAAGTGGGATCACAGGGTCAAATGGGAGTTCCATTTTTAGTTTTTTGAGGAAACTCCATACTGTCTTCCATAGTGGCTGCACCAGTCTGCATTCCCACCAGCAGTGCACGAGTGTTCCTTTTTCTCCACATCCTCTCCAGCACTTGTCGTTTGTTGAATTGTTGTTGATAGTCATTCTGACAGGTGTGAGATGGTACCTCATTGTTGTTTTGATTTGCATCTCTCGGATGATTAGTGACTTTGAGCATGTTTTCATATGTCTCTTGGCTTTCTGAATGTCCTCTTTTGAAAGGTGTCTATTTAGATCCTTTGCCCATTTTTTGATTGGTTTGTTTATCTTCCTTTTGTTAAGTTGTATGAGTTCCCTATAAATGTTGGAGAATAGGAGCTTATCAGATATAATGTTGGCAAATATATGCTCCCATGTAGTGGGCTTTCTTGTTGTTTTGTTGATGGTTTCTTTTGCTGTGCAGAAGCTTTTTATTTTGATGTAGTCCCATTTGTTCATTTTCTCTTTATTTTATTATTATTTTTTTAATAATTAAATCTTTATTGTTCAGATTATTACATTTGTTCCTCTTTTTTCCCCCCATAACTCCCCTCCTCCCAGTTCCCACCCCACCCCCCGCCCTCACTCCCCACCCACTGTCCTCATCCATAGGTGCATGATTTTTGTCCAGTCTCTTCTCACATCTCCCACACCCCTTCCCCCCCCAAGCATAGTCAGTCCATTCCCTTTCTATGTCCCTGATTCTATTATAATCACCAGTTCATTCTGGTGATTGAACTAATCTGTTCATCAGATTATTTATTCACTTGATTCTTAGATTCACTTGTTGATAGATGCGTATTTGTTGTTCATAATTTGTATCTTTACCTTTTTCTTCTTCTTCCACTTCTTAAAGGATACCTTTCAGCATTTCATATAATACTGGTTTGGTGGTGATGAACTCCTTTAGCTTTTCCTTATCTGTGAAGCTCTTTATCTGACCTTCAATTCTGAATGATAGCTTTGCTGGATAAAGTACTCTTGGTTGTAGGTTCTTGGCATTCATCACTTTGAATATTTCTTGCCACTCCCTTCTGGCCTGCAAAGTTTCTGTTGAGAAATCAGCTGACAGTCGTATGGGTATTCCCTTGTAGGTAACTGAGTTTCTTTCTCTTGCTGCTTTTAAGATTCTCTCTTTGTCTTTTGCTCTTGGCATTTTAATTATGATGTGTCTTGGTGTGGTCCTCTTTGGATTCTTTTTGTTTGGGGTTCTCTGCGCTTCCTGGACTTGTAAGTCTATTTCTTTCACCAAGTAGGGGAAGTTTTCTGTCATTATTTCTTCAAATAGGTTTTCAATATCTTGCTCTCTCTCATCTTCTGGCACCCCTATAATTCTGATGTTGGTATGCTTGTAGTTGTCCCAGAGGTTCCTTAGACTATCTTCACACTTTCGGATTCTTTTTTCATATTGCTTTTCCGGTTGGGTGTTTTTTGCTTCCTCGCTTTTCAAATCTTTGACTTGATTCTTGCGCTCCTCTGGTCTGCTGTTGGGAGTCTGTATAATATTCTTTATTTCAGTCAGTGTATGCTTACTTTCTAGTTGGTCCTTTATCACACCATCGAGGGTCTCATTAGATTTCCTGTACATCTCATCAAGTTTATCGACAGACTCTAGAAGCCTCTTGAGAGACCTCAAAAGTGTGGTTTTGAATTCTATATCCAGTAGCCTGCTTTCCTCCGGTTCTGTCCTTTGTGGCCTGTTTCTTTGTCTTGGCATTTTTTTATGCTTCGCTGTGTCGATAGAGTGGCTTTCCGTGTTAAGTGTCCCAATTACCTGAGGTAGACATTCTAGGTGCACCCACTTGTGGTCTCTGTGAGCAGTCTTGTTGTAGTCAAGCCTTAATTGTTGTAGGTAATTACTACTTGACCTCCAGGCCAACTGGCTGTGAGAATCAGCTGTGTTTGCAGTGGGAGAACTTCTGTCCTCTAGGGAGGTGCTAATCTAACCTTTGCCTGAGGCTATCCGGCAAATTGCTCTGTGCAGGGCTTGGGCGGGGCGGGTCCCACGGGATCAACAGGGCGGAGGAGGGAGCAGTTATGGCTGCTCTCATTCCGTCCCCAGGGGCTCTGCCTCTCTGTCCCAGCAACCACTGCAAACCTCGGAGGGACCGAAGCCAGACAGTCCCGCTTCTCCCGTTTGAGTCTGGGTCCCTAGAGACTCGCCTGGATCTGGAGCTCAGAGTCTGAGGCTCCCTCTGGATTGAAACAGACAACTGCACCCTCAGCCACCAGCCCACGCCGGGCGCACTCCGCACCTTAGTATTTTACTTCAGCACTGCGCCTCCTCTGATTCTCGGTTCCTCCTAGTTGTAGAACTTCCACTCAGCCAGCCTTCCTGTGGTTCTGGATGATGTCCGTTCCGTCTTTTAGTTGTATTTTTGAAGTGGTTGTTCGAGGCAGCAAACTCCAGCATTAACCTATGCCGCCATCTTGGTTTCTCCCATTTTCTCTTTAGTTTCAAGTGCCCTAGGAGCTGTATCAGTGAAGAAATTGCTTCGGCATATGTCTGAGATTTTGTTGCCTTTGGATTCTTCTAGAATTTTTATGGTTTCTTGTCGTACATTTAAGTCCTTTATCCATTTTGAGTTTATTTTTGTGTATGGTGTAAGTTGGTGGTCTAGTTTCATTTTCTTGCATGTATCTGTCCAATTTTCCCAACACCATCTATTGAAGAGACTATCTTGACTCCATTGTATGTTCTTGCCTCCTTTGTCAAATATTAATTGAGCATATTGGTTTGGGCCGATTTCTGGGCTCTCTATTCTATTCCATTGATCTATATGTCTGTTCTTGTGCCAGTACCAGGCAGTTTTGAGAACAGTGGCTTTGTAATACAGCATGATATCTGGTATTGAGATCCCACCTACTTTGTTCTTTCTCAGGATCGCTGCAGCTATTCGGGGTCTTTTTTTATTCCAGATGAATTTTTGGAGAGTTCGTTCTAGATCTGTTAAATATGCCGTTGGTATTTTAATGGGAAGTGCGTTGAATTTATAGATTGCTTTGGGTAGTATGGGCATTTTAATGATGTTGATTCTACCAATCCATGAACACGGTATGTTCTTCCATCTGTTTATGTCTTCCTCTATCTTTTTTCAACATCCTGTAGTTTTCTGAGTAGAGGTCTTTTACCTCTTTAGTTAAGTATATTCCTAGGTAGCTTAATTTTTTTGGTGCGATGGTAAATGGGATTTTTTTTTTAGTCTCTCTTTCTGAAAGTTCACTGTTGGTGTATAGAAATGCCTTAGATTTCTTGGGGTAAGATACAACTTCTTATCAAGGGCATTCATAGGTGAGAATAGTGGCTGTCAAACATTTTTTACCATGGCCTGTAGTTAAAAAAAAGTTACATCTCTTCTCTGTGCGTTTCACAAAAAATTTTTGTCATGCACATATCTTCTGTTCTATTTCTTTTCTTCTTCTTATACAAATATTAATCTTGACCCAGTCATTTATTTTACAGTCCACTGATGGGTTGAGACCTATAGTTTGAAGAGCAGTAAATATTCCTGGGTGAGGGAAATTATTTCTGTTATAAATTCAAAGAAAAATTATAGTGTATTGTTGTGTATAAATTTAACTTATGTACCAAGTTTGAGCTTTATTTTCCTTCTCTGAATTGGGATGAGTTTTTATCTTGCGTGTTTTAGAGCTGAAAGATCATTACTTGGAGCTTAGCAAACTTTCTGTAGTCCATTTCCTGACTTCCAGTGATAGGGCTGAGCCTCAGTCAGACTCACTTAAAGGGAAAAATCATGGGAAGCTCTGCTTCCTGTCAGCTCTTGCCTTTGCACTGATAAGAGAGTTCACTTTTATGATGAATATACCTTGAAACCTATATTTCATATACAAATTTTAGATGATCTTAGCATAGTTTTTATCTAGCTTTAATTTTAGATGTTCCCTAGCCCAAGAAATAATCAGATGTTTTACTGCAAACTATAAAGATATAAACTATTCACTAATGATTTGCTTAAGTTTAGTCTGTGTCACCCTTATACTTTTATAGTTTCCCCCCCTTATCTGTAGGGGAAACATTCCAAGACCCCCAGTGGATACCTGAAACCACAGAAAATACCAAACCCTGTATATACTATGTTTATTTTTCCTATACATACATACCAATGATAAATCTTAATTTATAAATTGGGCACAGTAAGAGATTAACAACAGTAATCAAACAGATCAGTTATAATAATACTAGGGGCCCAGTGCACGAATTCATGCATCTTGAAAGGAACTGTGGGTCTCGAGGCTGCGGTAGGCAAGGGGTGGGTTTCCGCCCATCCTCCCTGCCCCTGCCCGGCCCCTCGCACCTTGGCCCCCGTCCCCTGTCCACTGGCAGCCCCGCTCCCACTGCTCCCATGCACTGATGGTGCAGAGCGATTGGGGCCAGCTCCAGCAGCAGTGCAAGTGAGGCCGGCACCATCAGTGGGTGCTAGCGGCAGCTGCTGCCCGATCACCCCTCAGGAGCAGGGGGAGGTGGAGAAGCCCTCAAGGGCTATCAGGGCTGGCACCTGCTGCTCACATCCACTGATGGAACCAAGTGATGGGGACTGGCGCCAGGAATGGGCAGCGGGTGCGAGTGGTGGCTCTGGCGCTGGAAGTAGGTGTGAGCACTGGGTGGGACCGTGGCGTGCAGGAGCAAAGAATTTTCAGTAACCACCAGAGGCTCACCCTGATGACAGTGACTGGCTTCCTGCCTTGGTCTGGCGCCCCCGCTCAACTGCTCCACCATCCAGCCGTGGCCAATGCCCGCCATGTTCTGCACATGCCCCCTGGTGGTCAGCGCACGTCATAGCAACTGGTTGTTTGGTTCCGGTTCCACCATTTGGTCTGTTTGCATATTAGCCTTTTATTATATAGGAATACTGTAATAAAAGTGATGTGAATGTGGCACCCCTCTCCCCCCACCTCCCAACCGATCTGATAAGCATGACAGCTACTAAGTGACTTGACTTGGAGGGTAGCATCTGCCTTGTGGGCATGCCGGACAGAGGGATGAGTTGTGTCCTGTGGGGGATAGTGAGGGATGGCTCAAGATTTCAGCATACGACTTAAGTAGCTACTTTAAGTAGCGCACAGTTTAAAACTTATAAGTTATTTCTGGAATTTTTTATTTACTATTTTTTGGTCCATGGTTGACCACAGGTAACTAAAACTGCAGGAAGTGAAACTATGGATAAGGGGGACTACTGTATTTCTGTTATCTTATACTTTCCTTATTTTTCTCACTTTGAGCTTTTCAAATTTAAATTTCAGACCATGTTATTTGAAATATAAGCTAAAAAACCAGGGTTTTACTACAGCTTGTTTTTGTAAAACTTAGGATGTATTAATAGCAGTAGAAAAACCTAATTTTGGGGTAAGGAGTTTTACTTTTCAGAGCTCTTTTATACTGTGTTTAACTTAAAATTTCTCATTATCTCCCAACTGGTGTGGCTCAGATGGTTGAGCATCAACCTATGAACCAGGAGGTCATGATTCAATTCCCAGTCAGGGCACATGCCCGGGTTGCTGGCTTGATCCCCAGTAGGGGTCATGCAGGAGGCAGCCGATCAGTGATTCTCTCTTAGCATTGATGTTACTATCTCTCTCTCTCTCCCTCTCCCTTCCTCTCTAAAGTCAATAAAAAATAGTAAAAAAAAAAATTTCTTATTTTCTTAAGACATACTTACATATTGGCTCCCAGTATTATGTGCCATTTCCTTTATCCTTTAGATAACTTCACTTTTCTGTTTGTCCCATTTCTATAATTCCTGATCTAACAAATTTATAAATCACTTTTAATATTAGGAGAATTATACATTTTTTAGTTATAGTAATAACTGGAGTACAGTACAACATTCAGCTTCAAGGGAAGGAGGGGAGGGCAAACAGCATCTGAAATAAGGACCCTTTCCCACACCTTAGGGAATCCTATCTAATACAAGTCCAATATGCTAAGTGTCCGATCGTTTGACCAGTCACTCTGACACATACTGACCACGAGGGGCAGACACTCCCACGGACTGGGCAAGATGGGCCGGACACTCCCTGGAGCCCTCCTCTAAAATATTCCTTTCAGTGTGCACGAATTTGTGCACCAGGCTTCTAGTCTCTTATAGTGCAGACACTGCTTTCTTCCACTAGATGGAACTGTTTCGTTTTTACAAATGCCTGAGGTTTTTATAGTTATGCATTTTGGGTGTAAAGGTGGAGTGGGAAGTGAAGACCTGGGATTCATTTTGCTTTTAGATATATGTGTTAAATGGCTTTTAGGTTCTTTGCAATTTATTCAATGGCATTTCTTCCCCCATTTCTTTACTCTCAGGGAGAGTTGGACCAGGAGCGACTGACCAGGCAGCAGGAACTCACAGCCTTATATCAGATGCAGCACCTTCAGTACCAGCAGTTCTTAATACAGTAAGAGCAGTACTGGAGAGGGTGTACTGTAGCACCAAAAAGGCCTTTGATATCATCTGCTCACAAGTGCCACCTTTTACAGCATAAAACCAAAAGTTTTAGGATATTTCAGTCACCTACCTAGTGGCATGTTACCACTAAGTTTTGTCTTCTTAAATACCAGAAGTTTGTAGAAGATTACACAGTATTGTAATTTTGCAAGCTCATTAGCTCCAAAAGCAATAATCAACAAGCATTTAAGAACTAAGTGCCTCTTAAATAGCTCGACTTTGAATGCTACAGAGAAAAAACATAGACCAGAGGACAGAAAAGAAGTAAAAGTTTATACTGTTAGAAGTGGTGTGGACTGATGGCAGAATCACTTAGCTTGTGTGTTGCTTTTGTAGAAGAGCTAAGATTGCCTGTCATCTGTGCAGAGGTTGGCAGCCTGCTACCTGTTTTATAAGCAGAGTTCTATGGACACACGGCCACACCAATTTGTGTGTATATTGTCCTATGGCTGCTTTTGAACAAAGATGGCAGCATTGAATAATTGCGTATGGACTGCAAAGCCAGAAATATTTACTGTCTGACGCTTTACTGAAAAATTTGTCTACCTCTGATCTAGTGGAAAATAATTTTACCTAAAATTTTCCCAATTGAAACAAATATGAGAATTTTTATACAAGTGATTTTATTTTTGCAAAGCGTGTTTCATGTGGAAATAGCTATTTGATTTTGTTTTATTTTTAACTTGTTTTCTGGTATAAGACTATTAAAGTATTAAAAAACTGGCAAATTTCTTCATCTTGAAGGAATTTGTCAGTTTTTTATATTCATTATTCCCCCCCTTTCAAAAGCATGTTATCTGTAAGTTCAGTTCTTTCTAGAATGAAGTATAGAGTTTTCTGTGTGACTATTGTTCTCATGAAGAATTATAAAATACTTACAGGCCCGATGCATGAAATTCATGCAAGAGTAGGCCTTCCTTCCCCTGGCTCCTGGCACCAGCTTCCCTCTGGCACCCAGGAGCCAGGCTTCCCTCCAGCCGCTGGCAGGCACCCGGGACCCGGGCTTCCCTCCAGAAGATTGTCCGGTCTAATTAACATTAGCATATTACGCTTTTATTATTATAGATATTTGTTAGCTGTTTCTGATGGTTTGGGGGAGGGGTAGATTGAACCATGTCTTTCATTGTCTCAGTAAAGTGAACTAAATATGGATAGACAGGTTACACTTTTTCTACTTTTTAAAGACAACAGTATGCACAGGTTTTGACTCAACAGCAGAAAGCAGCCCTCTCTTCCCAGCAGCAGCAACAGTTGGCACTTCTTCTCCAACAATTCCAGGCTCTGAAGATGAGGTTGGTGGTCATTCCATGACGTGTCCCTGGGTGTGTGTGTGTGTGTGTGTGTGTGTGTGTGTATCAGATAAAGAGAAGAAAGGAAATATGGGTATGTGTGAACTCAGGTATAAAAAATGTACACGCCACAGAAAAGTGTGTGGTGTTGTGTGTTAAATAGAACATAGTTTTTAAAAATAATTAGGCTGGAGGTAAAGCATTTACTTGGTCTATCCAGAGAATAAATTGGAAATGATAACCAGAGGATAACACTTGAGAAGCAATGTAGTCTTATGGAACCAGCAACCAAAAAAGTTGTAGTCTAAAAGCTTAATCTCATTTTTACCTGTGCTAGCTATCTCAAGATATTAACAATGTCACACAGGGTTATCATTTTCCAGAACCCAAATGTTATTAAGGTCGGTCAAAGGAAAAGGAAATTATGTTTAATTTCTGATTATCATTCAGGGTAATATTTATTTTACCTTCTGCAAAGAGCTGTCACTGCTCTTTAAAACCTTACTATCCAGTTTAATTAGAACCTTTCACACTTCTCTTTTGAGCCGTAACCCATCCTGTTAAGTGCTAAGGTGTCCATTTTACAGATGGGCAAACTGGGACTCTGAGAGGCTAGAGGTCTTGGTTGACATAATACACAGAAGACTTCAGAGACAGAACAAAAATACAGACCTTTTGACTTAGAGTCTATGGGGTTTTTTAGTGTGTGTTTTTCCATTATAACATGCCTCTGTTTATTGAGATGTGGATTTTGAAGATAGTAGGTATATCCATTATTTGGAAATCAGTGTTTGCTAAGACCTTAGTAGTCCAGAGAGTGATTATTCTTCCCTGTGTCCCAGATGCTGTGGTAGTGTTACCATTTAGTTAAAACAATGGAGTTTTCTGGCCAAATAACCTGGAAAATCTACAAGTAATATAGACGTTCCTCCTTATTTTGGCAAAATGACAAGAACAAGTTCTTTTTATTTCCCTTTTGCAGAATATCTGATCAGAGTGTCATTTCCTCAGTAACTAGATCTGTGTCAGTGCCAGACACTGGGTCTATCTGGGAGCTTCAGCCAACAGCTTCACAGCCTACAGGTACCCAGAAATTTGGAGAAGAGAAAAGCCTGCTTTGAAGTGAACATCTTAACCTCATTCTCTCTCTTTTTTTTTTCCTTTGCAGTAAATTAGAACATTTTGGGGGCTGGGATTTTTTAAAAGTTGCCATTGGTGGAGTACTTCTGTTTCTTAAGCTCTGATTTCTGCAGAAGTGGGTAGTCCTTACAAGAGGTTGTAGTCTATGTTGAAAATTCTCAGGAACATGGGCATTGATGGATTTTTCTTAGAGCCATTGAGCTATTCAGGCCATAGTTCTCTGACTAACATTGACCCTGAGATTGTGGCAGGAGGACTGATTATCTCCCTCTTCTTCATCACCTTCCCATGCTATATGTACCTTATTTTTTCTTGGAAGCCATTTATAGTTAGGATGTTAAAATGCTCTCCAGTTTTGGGGAAACTGTTGTAAGTACCTTATTAAACAACTTCTTTCTTTGAGTATGATGCAGTCAAGGTCCTTTACAAATACTCCGTTTTATATAGACAATAATTTATAGTCCATAAATAGACTATAATAGGAATGTAGGGAATAGAGAATGCTGAAAAGTGGTGCCAGCAAACATTGCTGACAATAGGAAAACAGACTCAGGAACCTTCTCCTGTTTATTTACTTCCACATCTGACTCTCTCAGGTCAGTCAGCAGGACCCAGTGTGTTTGTGAGACTTGCCTAGCCTTTCCAGAGGCTTGCCCAGCTCCAGCTATACCTTTTTCTTTTTTCTCTCTTTTATTGAACTGAAATCATATAACATAAAATTAACTGTTTTTAAATGAATAATTAATGCATTCACAATATTGTACAACCACTTAGTTTTCTCTAGTTCCACAGCTTTGCCCTTCTTAACCCCATTCTCCACTTAGTGCATGCAGTAAGAGGTGGTGTGGCTATTAGAAATATGGTGGGCTTTGGGATCTGATTCAGAGTGGGATTTCAGTCCTAGCATGGCCACGTGCTTGTCCTGTATTCTTGCGGATGTTACAGAACTACCTCTGGCCCTTAACTTGTTCATGTAAAAATGGGGGAGTGAACAGATACCTTACAGGGTTTTTTGAGGATGAATGCCTGGTACCTCTAGATGTGTTGACGGTTATTGATATAAACTGGAGCCCACTGGCAGTTCAGTTGACTTCGAAGCAGAACAGATATAGTATACGATGGAGCTCATTCAGGGACAGGGGGTAGCTTTTTTTGTTATGCTCCTGGATATGTGACTGTGCATGTAAGTCCTGACATCCTCACTTTTTTTCCTTGTTGTCTTATAGTTTGGGAAGGTAGTAGTGTATGGGATCTTCCCCTTGATACGACAACTCCAGGACCTGCCCTTGAACAGCTTCAACAGATGGAGAAGGCCAAAGCTGCAAAGGTCTGAACTCATTCTTCCACAATTGTGCATCCTTTCCAGTTGTGGGACACAGGCATTTGTTTACTGATGTCTGTATCTTTAGCTAGCTATATATTTTTTCCCTTCTAGTTTACTGCTACCTAGCTGGTATAAGAACATTCATATTCTTTGAATATATATACCCCCAAAGACCTTGAACAGAATTAAAATTATAAGTTAAAATCAATTCAATTAAAAATTATTGGTTGGTGGACACATTAATGATTATGGTCATCTGTATATTTTAATTTCATGATTCATGTTAGATACACTTGTTACAAATACTAAGACCTTAAGAAAATATCCACTACTTGGCTATTAGACCCTTGAGCTGTAGCTTGCTTGATCTATCAACACTTAGTATCACTGTCATGATTTCCAGGTTTTCATGCCTCTGAGAGACTTGTTCCTATTTTATACTTAATACAGTCTTGTCCCCTGAGGTAATGAAATACAGGAGCTTGCAGTCGTGTGTGTGTGTGTGTGTGTGTGTGTGTGTGTGTGTGTGTGTGTGTGTGGAGTGGGGGGGGGGTGATGACACACAGACAAGCGGGTCAAGAAAGCATTATGGGCCGGCTACCTAGTTAGAGAGGTGGGGAATCAGAAATTGGGCAACATTTTCAATGGACACTAATACCTGAGTTAATTTTCACTTGAAGGATGGTAGGATTTAACCCTGTTAAAGGGTTTTGGGTTGACAGAGTAAGAGGAGGAAACATTTAAATTGGAATTGAAGGAAACAATCCTGTAAAGGCTCAGAAATGCAAGAAAACATACTGGCTAAGGAAACAGCTAAGTACTTTGATCTGGCCTGGACCCTTGATGCGTCTGAGGAATGAATGATGAGAGAGGAAACTAAAGAAGAGGCAGGCCAGTCGTGAGCATCCTTGTACATGCTGTTAGTCAGGATTTATTTTCTGGGTGAAGGATAGTTTAAATCAGTTGTTCCCAACCATTTTTTGGCCATGCCCCACATAAGCATCTCTAAAATCCTGATGGCCCCCCCCCCCCCCCCCCCCCCGACATATGATTCTTATTCAGAAAGCGAACTCCTATTCGTGTGGAGGAAGCCTAAAAGGCCATTAGCTTGGTCTAAACAAGCTTCCAAAGAACATGACATCCATCAAAGAGAAAAAAGAACAAAAGGAGAGTTGAAGTACTGAGGAAGAAATCACTAAGAAACTTTAAAAAAAATAATACGAAGTGATATGAAAAAATAGCAAATAAAGTTTCAAAACATAATAGAGAACTGAAATGCATAAATATGTTACAATATGTATTTATATACTGTATATGAGATCCCAGAACCATAAGAAATGAAAAAAATTCACTTAATAACTCACTCTCGAGTTGAGTATATATTTCTTAGTGCCCCCAGATAAAATCAAATTGCTCCCCTGTGGGGCGTGTGCCTCATGTTGGGAACCACTAGTTTAAATGGGAGTGATTTTTTTTTGTGGGGGGTGGGGGTGGGGAGAAGGTTAGATGTTGAGCTGGGGAATGTGGGCACAACTGGATTCTGGGAAACCAGATAAGGAGACTCTTAGGAATGGGGGTGAGAAAATGAAAGCCGGAACTATACTTGTGGCAATGGAACTGGAAACTGGTTGCTAGATTTGGCTAGTATTTAGGGACTATGAAGGATAGAATTTGTCAAGTGGTTCGTCTTCAGATTTTAAAAAATTATATAATTTTTACATCAGTAGCTTTACAAAATTGCTTTTGAAATTTTGGAGCTACCTTGTTAGATCTTCAATCAGAAAATCTTTTTGTGGAATGAGCAAAGAAATGGCCACTCCCCAAGAAAATTGTGTTACTCTCCTCTTGGCTACTTCTCTTCCACATGCAGAAAATGTGGTGCAGAGGTGGTATGGAGCAAGGAGGTAGGGAAAAGTGGGCTGAGAGTGCACTCAATTTAGAAGAGCTTAAAACTGTTCTGATTACTGAGACAACTCAGAACTTAGAGCTCTTACAGAACTGCCTTTATCACCCCGTTGCAGTGGAAGTAACTGAGTGACTGGTGGTGCCTGCGCATTTCAGCTTCTCCCAATTGTACTGGTCAGTGATGTTCGGGTGTTCCTTTGCATGCGTCAACTGTCTAAGACTACTCTTGTGTAATCACAGCTAGAGCAGGAGAGAAGAGAGGCAGAAATGAGGGCAAAACGGGAAGAGGAAGAGCGAAAGAGGCAAGAAGAACTCCGGAGACAGCA
The DNA here is from genome assembly GCF_000147115.1 of Myotis lucifugus. Classification (NCBI taxonomy): domain Eukaryota; kingdom Metazoa; phylum Chordata; class Mammalia; order Chiroptera; family Vespertilionidae; genus Myotis; species Myotis lucifugus. The sequence continues at coordinate 27,966,548 of NW_005871051.1, forward strand.
GGAGGAAATTCTCCGAAGGCAGCAGGAGGAAGAAAGAAAAAGGCGGGAAGAAGAAGAACTTGCCCGAAGGAAGCAGGTAACCCTTTCTTGGAGAACTCTGACCACAGGACTAGTGCCGAAGAAGGGCTTTCAGGGTAGCTCGCTCACTCCTATCATTTCACAGACTGTAGTTCACAGAGATGGTTTATCCAAGGTCAACAACAGGACTGGAAGCTTAGAAGACTCACTTCCTTTTAGAGTGTCTTGTCCACTAACACCCACTGGAGGGATAGTCCTCAGTCCAAGTAAAACATTAGAATTTATTTCTTTTGCATATTTCCTGGGGTTTTATAAACCAGTTAGATATCAGAAGTAACCAAGTCTTTGCCTAAGTATTTATAACCAGTGACATTGAATATTTTTCATGATTTTTGGTCATTTGTATTTGGGAGGGAGGGGTTGCAGAATTTTCTATTCATGTGCTTGGCCTATTTTCTACTGGGATTTTTAAAGATCCCAATGGAAAGAATCTTCTTTGTAATAGCCCCAAAGTCTAGATTTTACTTCACATTTCCTACTTCTTGTTGGCCACAAGGAGGTACTCTGTGAAAAACAAAAGAGTCTATGCTGAGATTAGATTAGAACTACTACATTAGCATGTAAGGGCTCTAAGAAATATTGCAGTAAGGAAATCTGTTTAATTCTGTGATGCTCAGTATTTCCTAAATTACTTAACAACGGGACCCTTTTCTGTATACTTATTTTGTTCTGGGACACATAACTTTACTCAGTACTGCTGACTGGAGAACTTATTCCTACCTCACCAAGCATTTTTGGTAGCTGTGTTGATTTGATCTGTCTATACCTTAGGTTCTGAGCTGATTAAAAAATTGGAGCTGATGGTCCCAATGGAGAAAACTAAGGCCATGTCCTAATGGGCCCTTTCTTTCTAGGGGTAATCGGTAAATATAGCTAATGTGGAAACCAAGGTAGACTTCACAGTGTAATGCTATTTATATTCTAAATACAAATTATTTTAACTTTTTAATCCTCTCCCGAGGATGTTTTTAATGATTTGAGAGAGATAAAGAGGCGGGGGGCGGGGGGGAGAGACAGAGAGAGAAGACAAGAGAGAAACAATGATTAGTTGCCTCCCCATACGCACCCCGAATGGGGATTGAACCTGCAACTTAGGTATGTCCCTTTAACTGGGAATTGAACCAACAACCCTTTTGGTGCATGGGACAATGCTCCAATCAACTGAACCACCAGGTCAGGGCACAAATTATTTTAACTCTTAATGTATCTTCTTCTGAACTTACATATATACTGTTTACTCTGCATACTTTTAAAAAATATATATTTTTTATTTCAGAGAGGAAGGGAAAGGGAGAGAGAGAAACATCAATGATGACAGAGAATTATTGATTAGCTGCCTCCTGCATGCCCCAGATATGTGCCCTGATTGGGAATCGAACCGTGACCTCCTGGTCCATAGGTTGACATTCAACCACTGAGCCACTATGCCTGGACTACTCTGTGTACTTTTTATGTTTGCTATTAACAGAGTCTTTGCGGCACATAGCCTATTCCTTTTCAAATTATGATGTGTCATATATTAATTGAGACCCATAGTCAGTCTCTCTCTCTCTCTCTCTCTCTCTCTCTCTCTCTCTCTCTCTCTCTCTCTCTCTCACACACACACACACACACACACACACACACACACACACACACTTTTTTGTTACTATAGGAAGAGGCCCTGCGACGCCAGAGGGAGCAAGAGATTGCATTAAGGCGACAGCGAGAAGAGGAAGAAAGGCAGCAGCAGGAAGAAGCTCTTAGGAGGCTGGAGGAGAGGAGAAGAGAAGAGGAAGAAAGGCGGAAGCAGGAAGAATTGTTACGCAAGCAGGTAACCAGATGGTTTACTCTTCTCATTGCTACTTGAAGCTGGGAATTAGTGATGAAGAAAGTGTTCAGATAGCCTGTCTTTTTCAGGTTGCTGAAAAATTGCCAAAAGAGACCTACCTGGCTCTTCCTATTTTTGTAATAACCGTCCCACATGTAATTATAAAAGCTGAGCTAAATATCAGAGAAGCAAAACAAACAAAAAAATAGACCACCAGTGAAGAAATCCAAAGACATACTCTTTAAAAACCAAAAGTGAGATCTGCAAGTTGACAACTTTTGCCTGAGGGTGTGCCTCAATTCATTCTTTGAAAGTGTACAATTCAGTGCTGCTTAATAAAGTCCCAAGATTCTGCAACAATTAGCACTATCTAATTCTAGTCCAACCATGTTATTCTGCCATTACCAGCAGCCAGAGGGGTAGAGGGTGGGTTGAGGAGAGTTCTTCCAAGGAACCTGTGGGCCACAATGGGTGAGAGCCAGGGACTGAATGAAGTGTTCTTGTGAAGTTGCTCTGGTTCCAGCCCTGGCTGAGACTTCCTTGGTCATCAACATCCCTGCAAGGTCCTGGCAGCAGTTCACCTGAATGTTGGAACAGTTCCCAGGAGACTTCCCTGCAGCTGGCAGTGATCACTTAGAGATCAGTACTTATCACAAATATTCAAAGTGACATTCCTTTTATGTAGAACTGGCAAGCCAATGAAAATGTATCCTGTAAGCATGCTAGGCCTTTGTGGCTACTTTAAATATATTTTAAAAGAGTATTTAACTCTACCTTATATCATCATAAATAAAGTTTCTGCCTTTCTCTGTCACTTCAGAAGTGATTCAGATTTTAAAAAACCACACCAAACAATTAAATTTTCTTTTCTTTTTCCTGGGAAGGAAGAGGAGGCTGCAAAATGGGCCCGAGAAGAAGAAGAAGCCCAGCGTCGATTAGAGGAGAACCGGCTGCGAATGGAAGAGGAGGCAGCCAGACTGCGGCAGGAGGAGGAAGAGAGGAAGAGGAAAGAGCTGGAGCTCCAGCGGCACAAGGAGTTGATGCGCCAGCGGCAGCAGCAGCAGGAGGCTCTGCGGAGGCTGCAGCAGCAGCAGCAACAGCAGCAGCTGGCACAGATGAAGGTAAAGCCTGGGCACCAGTCCCGAGGTGTTACTTGCTAACATCTTAGGTAGATGCTGGCAGTAAAATAGTGTGCTTTCTTCAATGTTAAATTTACTGCAATGGTTTTTTGATCAATAAAACATAATATGATGCATGTACTTTGTGTAGGCCTTTAAACAAGAGAAGAATAAATAAAAGAGGATAGGACATTAGCAGTGATACAGGCAAAATGAAGTAAATCTCTGGTTCATAATTTTTTAATTTTTAAAAATTGATTTTAGAGAGTGGGAGAGAGACATCAATCAGTTGCCTCCAATACATACCCAGACAGGGAATTGAACCCGCCACCTTTTGGTGCTCCAGGTGATGCTCCCTCCGATCAACTGAGCCACCTGGCCAGGGCATGTGTTTCATAAATTTAATGCAGCTCATTGGAGTATCTACTGTAGCAGTAAAGTACTGCTGAGGTAAAGGTGAATAAGAGAAGATACCTCCCCTCAAGATAAAAACATTTGGATGTGTAAATAGGAACTGTCATACAGAGCTTGAAAGGCAGCTGACTTGAAGTTATGTATGCAAAGTGTTATTTTATGAGTATTCAAAGCATTATTTGAAGTTGTAGAAAGAGAAAACTGAGAGACCAGTAAAGAGAATATGATGGTGGTAGTGAGAATGAATAGAAAGGGCTGGCAGGACAGACTTGTATTAATAGCAATCAGCAAGACTTAGTGACTGTCTAGGTCTGAGGGACAAAGCTGGGGTGGCTGCTAGTTAGTAAGCTTCAGTGACTGGGAAAGCAGTGGAACTGTTGATGAAGCTGGAGTGATTGGGAGGGGGCAAGCAGATTTATGGCAGGGTCTGCACAACTTCACATAGAGTCTGTAGTTAGTAATAAGGCTCAATGTCCCCTGTCTTCAAGGGGCTTACAGGATAGACATACAAACAGGAAATTAGAATACAGTATGGTGAGAGACAAGTGGCCTTAGGCATTACTGTTTTGTGACTGGCTAGAATAGTTAGTAAAGTCCCACTCTCCCCAACTGTGTGAAGCCTCTGCTGATGCTCTTCTGGGGCACAGCCCTGGGTGTGCCCAGAATCACTCTGGGATAATACTGATTTGAACAGGCCTTTCTTTGATTTTCTTTTTCCACATCCAGCTGCTCAGCTCCACTAGTTGCCAGCTGGATTGCTCTATTGTTCTCAAAAGTGCCCTGGGGCACAAGTTGCTTCTTGTTGATCCATACTGATCCGATCAAATTCTGGCTTCTTTGAAGAGCTGCTTCCTGAGGTCAATATTTGAAGTTAGTTCTGACCCCAGGATAACTTCCTTCAACTCTTTCATTGGTTCTCTGAGACCAAGTAGTGGTAGACAGTTCAGCCTCTATCTCCAGTAAATCTGCCCATTTCCTCCCAGTTCCCTTTCTCCTCGTCCTTCACTGTTTTTTTGAAAGCATTCCTGGCTCAAACTCCTCATTCTCCACGCTGTTGCAAATGAAGTCAGTTCCTTTGGGAAGAGGCCTGGAGCTCTCCATATTCCAGTCTGTTCCTCCCACCTTCACTCCCAAGCAAAATCTCTGAGTCACAACTCTGGGGCTGGGAACAATGGGGTGCTTTTCTCTGAGTGACACCACTGCTTTAGGTCTTTTTAGCTTGCCTTTCCTGGTGGCATGGTGGCCTTTCCAGTAGGGCAGTGGCAATCAGAGCCCTAGTAGTCTTAGTAGTTTTCATTTTACGAGGAGGGATAAGCATGAGGAGGGAGCCCCCACCTCTCAGCTGTATTGGCCTATAACCACCTTTGCATCAGGTAGCTGGAGTTAGGATGAGAAGTGCCGATGTGCTTTCCAGGAAGCCAGCCAATGGACTGGCAGCTGAGTGGGAGAGGGAGGCCTGTGTCCCTGGCTCCACTCATTGGAGTGGAGTTTCTGTCTGACGGAGCTGGGAGTTGGGAGAGAGGGGTATTGGTATAAGTACCACAGACTGTTCTTAACCAAGTTTTAGCAGCTTTTCTTGAAATGTTTCATTTGCTGTATTCCCTGGGGAGCATTCCCAAAATCTTTAAGTTATTTTGAAAAAATACTTTCCACCAGTTTTGCTAAAGAATTGAATCTACAGAGCTCCTCGTGCTATCATACTGGATGTGGAACACAATCTTTTTAAAAATAAAAAATAGTGTTGAAAATAAGATAGCAATGTCAGGGCAGAAAAAAAGTAAATAAAACAAATTGACAAAGGATAGTAGGCATTCAGGGGTATGCCCAATTCCCTACTATTTGCTGCTGATTTGGAAGAGAATTGTTCTGAAAAGCATGATTAGTAAAATGCAGTTCTGAGTGGGCTGTACAGGATGTTGGTTGAACTGGAAAATGTCCTAAGGCAATGTTGATGGAGTGATGGGATATTATTTCCTATGTACAGATAAGATTTAAGGAAAATGATAGTTATCTGCACACATTTGTCTGTCATGTGAAAATTTAGATTTGTTCTGCTTTACTCCAGAGAGCAGACCTGTGAATCACGAGCAAAAAGTACACTGAAGTATATTTTGGCACAGCAGTGGGAAGGATCTCAGAGGTGCCTGAAAGGGAAATAGGTCATTTCAGGAGGTTGTGTATCTCTTCCTGGTGTGGGCCTATGTCAGTGACGGCGAACCTTTTGAGCTCGGCGTGTCAGCATTTTGAAAAACCCTAACTTAACTCTGGTGCCATGTTACATATAGAAATTTTTTGATATTTGCAACCATAGTAAAACAAAGATTTATATTTTTGATATTTATTTTATATATTTAAATGCCATTTAACAAAGAAAAATCAACCAAAAAAATAAGTTCGTGTGTCACCTCTGACATGCGTGTCATAGGTTCGCCATCACTGGCCTAGGTTCTGCATAAGAGGAGGGGAAGGGGGTGTGGGGCTGGTTCCAGGGTACTATGGGGTGACACATCCACTGGGATTTTATTTTTTTAAAATATGTTGTTACTGATTTTAGGGAGAGAGGAAGGGAGAGGGAGAAAAAGAGAAACATCAATCAGTTGCCTCCCATATGCACCCTGGCCAGGATTGAACCCACAGCCCAGGCATGTGCCCTGATCGGGAATCTAATGTGTGACCTTTCAGTGCAGGGTAGGATTTCAGACATCAGTGGTTACTGGCTATTATCTAATTGCAAAAGTATGCAGATTCTCTGGCCTGACCTTTGGCTCTTCTGGTTCATCAAATGTGGGGCCAGGGCATCTACATTTTTACAGGACCTCCCATGTGATGCTACCAGGTTTGAGATCTAATGCCTTATTTGATCTTGATAGCACCTTCCAAGTGGGTCATTTCTTATGGAGAAAAAGCATTTGTTTGTGCTCAATTTTGCTTACCTGGTCCACCATCTTTCTCTCTTAGTTTCCCTCTGCACTCCTCCTACACCTCAGGACTGGCGCATTTTGAGAGAAATGCCCCTACTACCTATCACATTGGCCCAAAAATTGTTACGAATTGATTCATGCTG
>NW_005871051.1:27973131-28003621 GCF_000147115.1 Myotis lucifugus
ATTTTATTTTTAAGACCATAAGATGTCTCTCAATTTGAATGCATAATTTTATTGCCTAGGAGACCAAGGGATTCTCTTAGAATAATCAGACTTTTTTTCTTTTTTAATCTTCATTTGAGGACATGCTTAGAGAGAGGAAGGGGGAGACAGAGAGACAGAGACAGACATTGATGTGAGAGAGAAACATTGACCGGTTGCCTTCTGTACACTCCCTGAGTGGGGATCAAACCTGCTACCCAGGTATGTGCCCTGACGGGAATCAAACTGGCAATCTTTCAGTGCATGGGACAACACTCAACCAATTGAACCACTCTGGCTGGGCAATAATCATGCTTTTGAGAATGCTAAGGTATTTAGAACCCAGATATTTACACTCTATTTTAGTCCATAATTTTAAGGGATAGGAAAATAGAGTTATTGATTAAAAGCTGTTTGGTGCTCAGGACTAGAAGCTACAGTTTGGTTAATAATGACTTTCATAAAAGACTGAAAACTATGCCTGGTGTCTTCCATTAGCTGTCCACTTCAGCTCTCCCTGCAGAAATCTGACCTTACCCCTTTCACTGGAAAGTCGCACATCATGCTCTAATTGCCTCCTTGGATTAAAAATTTAGTGTTACCTTTGTTTATTTGTTTCCCTTTATGTCTGTATATTGCTGTATATGTCAATGCTAGACATAACAAATTGGCAATCCCCAAATGGTAGAGCAAATAAAAGTGTATTGTATATATTTTAAGTTGTTTTGAAATAACCTTACGTTTAGAGTAGTGACAGAAAATTTAAAAGAAACCAACTTGGAGAATAGTGTGTAAAAGTATTGCACGGGGAGTCTGAATGTTCTGTTTGTACATGATACATTAGTGCCTGTTTCCTGTCCACATTTCCTCATGCACTATTCTGCTTTCCTTTTCTGTTAGCTTCCCTCTTCTTCAACGTGGGGTCAGCAGTCCAATACAACAGCATGTCAGTCCCAGGCAACGTTGTCATTGGCTGAAATCCAAAAACTGGAAGAGGAACGAGAACGGCAACTTCGGGAAGAGGTAAATTTCAAAAGTAAATGTGGTCCAGTCCAACAGTGTTACAGATTAGCTAGTGTGATTCTGGATTAGTGAAGATAATTATTATTGTCAGATTGCTGTGTGTCTGAATTGCATGTAATTTTTAAACTCCTTAGCTTACAATTTGGTCATTCTAGCAAATAAGGATCTAATAAGAATAACTAAGATTGGATAACAAATATCCAGTTATCTTAATTATTTTATAAGTACCGCGCGCTAACCGATTGCGCCACTGGAGCTCCAATCTTAATTATTTTAATGTAGTTCTTAAGAGAATAACTCATGGTGTTTCAGAATTGTGAGTTCTATGCAGATATCCAGTTGTAAATTTGAATTTTAGAATGCAGAATACATTCTTCTGTAGGGTGTTGGGTTTTTTACTTTCCTAGAAAACCATAAAATATGCCAATATGAGAAATTAAGTCTCTGCTTGTAAGTCTGTATCCCGTAGTAGTTGTAAGTTGATATCTTTAGGATAGTAAGGATATAAAAGAATGAAAGAAGAAATGGAGGGGAGGGATACAGTTCTTTATATGAGAAAATGAGTAAGTAAAATGGTTTGGTTCAATATGCCATATATTCATCCATCCCTCCCATATTTGCTGAGTACCTACTCAGTTATAGTTAGAGTCTAAGATTATAGCTGAATCCAAAACAGGCAAAATTCTTTGCTTTTATTTTATTTTATATTTTTATTGATTTCAGAGAGGGAGGGAGAGGGAGAGAGAGAGAGAAACATCAATGATGAGAGAGAATCATTGATCGGCTGCCTCCGCATGCCCTCTACTGGGGATCGAGCCACAACTCAGGCATGTGCCCTTGACTGGAATCGAAGCTGATGCTCTATCCACTGAGCCAAACTGGGTAGGGCCAAAATTCTCCGCTTTTTATAAAGCTTACCCTCTAATTGAGAGGAGATGACAATAAAAGTTGTTAATGGTAGTGATTGGTTGTCTAATTTTAGCTAGTGCAATCTGGAAAGGCCTCTGAAAAGGTAGCATAAAGTACAGAGTCTTAAAAAAAGTGTGTATGTGGATATGATTGAAGGCAGAGTAGTCAGTTTGTTACAATGCAAGCTGTCATTTTAGAGCTGAGTAGTATCATTTACTGAAGGCCACGGGTGCACAAAGAGAAGTGGGAGTTGTCTCTACATATTCACCATGTAGTGTGCTTGACCTCATCAAATGGGTTAAAGTATTTCATCTTTAAAATTACCTTATTTCCCACCCTCTTCAGATAGAGAAAGACTGAACTTACCCTGAAATCATTTCTTTTTTTAAAAAGCTTATCAACAGCCCTAGCCGGTTTGGCTCAGTGGAGAGAGTGTCAGCCTGTGGATTGAAGGGTGCCAGGTTCGATTCCGGCCAAGGGCACATGCCTGGGTTGCAGGCTCGATCCCCAGTGTGGGGTGTGCAGGAGGCAGCCAGTCAATGATTCTCCCTCATCAATGTTTCTGTCTATCTCTTCCTCTCCCTTCCTCCCTGAAATCAATAAAAAATAAATAAAATTTTAAAAAGCTTATCAACAAATGGATACATAGCAGAGTATATCATCAACTTTTAAGGCTAGAAATTGTTCCATAATTTTGGTCTCTGCTGAATGAAAAATAATAGTAGTTATCAGAGAATCACAGGTCTTGGTCATCTTTTTATCACAAGTTAGGCATTGCTTCATTTATATTTTCTTTGAACCATAAATCTTTGTTTACTTTTTAAAAGATATGAAATGCTCCTCAATAGATATTTCTCATGTAGGGAGGCCTAAGATAATTTTATTTTATTCTTTCCTGGGAGGTAGCCTTTTCAGGACCCTCCAGTCTATTCAAATCTGGATGCTCAGGGCTTGATGTGCAGCTATTCTGTTTTTCTTTTCTTTTGTTTCTTTTTTAAAATTGATTTTAGAGAAGAAGGGAGAAGGAGAGAGAGCTGCCCAGTTGTATTGGGTGGGGTGGGGCAGGTAGTCTGGAGTCTCACTACTGCTTTTTATAGACCTTCAGCCAGTCTTCCTCTGTTTGAGATCTCCATGCCTCTATCCCAAGCTTTCTGTATGAATTAACTCATTTCTGAGCTTCCTTTACTTAATTTTCAACTTATTGGGTCTTTTACATTGGCTATCATTGTTTATCTGCTTTCCAGCTTTTTAGTTGATTCTGTTTTCTTTGTCCTTATGGTTTGTACTTTAAAATTTTTTTTCTGTCATTTTGGTAGGGCTTTAGGAAATAAGCATGTGTTTCATTTCTATGCTTAACCAGAAGCCCTACTTAATTTTTAAGAAGTAATTCTGCATTTGATCTTCTTATTTCCTCTTAGTAGCTTTAGCAGTCAGATGTTTAATTTGGTATCGCTACTATATATTTGCACTCCAGTTAGTATACTGGGCATGTGTAACAATTATTTTTGAAACTGGAATCTTGAGCTGGCTTCCATTTCTGTGCAGCAACAGAGGCGCCAGCAGAGGGAGCTGATGAAGGCTCTGCAGCAACAGCAGCAGCAGCAACAGCAGCAGCAGCAGAAACTCTCAGGCTGGGGGAATGTCAGCAAACCCGCAGGCACCACCAAGTCGCTCCTGGAGATACAACAGGAGGAAGCCAGGCAAATGCAGAAGCAGCAGCAGCAGCAGCAACACCAGCAACCAAACAGAGCCCGGAATAGTACGGTGGGTTCATTTTCCCGAGCTGTCATTCTGAGGATGGGTGTTGTGAGTTTCTCTTTTCTGGCTTTTGTGTACTCTTTTTATCTTTTTTCATATTGTTAACTGTAATCATTTGTCTCTTTTTCTTTAACAGCATTCCAACCTGCACACCAGCATTGGGAATTCTGTTTGGGGCTCTATAAATACCGGTCCTTCCAACCAGTGGTCATCTGACCTAGTTAGTAGTATCTGGAGTAATGCTGACACTAAAAACTCCAACATGGGATTCTGGGATGATGCAGTGAAAGAGGTGGGACCTAGGAACTCAACAAATAAAAACAAAAATAACGCCAGTCTCAGGTAGGGCTCAAAATGATCAAACCTATACTCCTTGATGGGTTGGGGGAAGGGACGCTTGGGAATTGGGATATTGGGTGGGCAGAGAAAGGTAGTTATTTAGGTTCTGCTTATTTTCATCTGTGTCTAAGCACATGAGGTCATAGTTTGGTGACCTAGGGGCTCCTACTGCTGGGCACTTAGTCCATTGCCTGTCACATGGTAACCACTTAGTAAATATTAGGTATATTATATTTTTGTTGTTGAACATTTTTCCAAGATATTCTCTAGATCTTAATGTTTTTTTCTAAATATATATTTTTAAGTTACTTATACTAAAATAAGTATAATAAGCACTTCTGTAATGGCCTTAAACCTGTTTATTTTTATGATGTTAGTTATCTCTCACCTTCATCTTTCTTTCCTCAATATACAGTGTTGTTGAATGAGCATGGGTTTTAGTGTTAAGTGAAACATGAACTGAAATCCCAGCACTAGCACTTAGCTGTGTGACCTTGAGCCTCAGTTCCCTCATCTGTAAAATGAAGATAAGAATAACTTCATGGGTATAGTTGTTAAGATTAAATGAATACATGTGAAGTAGTTAGTAAGGTGCCTGGCACATAGCAGCTACTTAATAAATGGTAGTGTTGTCAGATTGTTTCTTCTCAATTGAGGGCCTAATAAATTACGAATAGGATGCTAAATATCTGCCAGCTCATAGAGGACTGTGCTTTTAGACCTTTGTGTGCAATATCTTTATTCCCTTTGATAACCCAAAGAAATATTAGTATCATTTTACAGATGAGAAACCTGAGGCTTAGCGAAATTTAAAGAATTAACAGAGCACACATAGGAAGAATTGAATCATTTCTCTGAAAAGAAGCCCTATATTCACAAACTAGAATGTATTTGCTGAGACTAGATTTTAAAGGGGTATTGAGTAAACCCTATCCTACCCCAAATCCAAATATTTGAATTTTTGGAGCCAAGCATTGGATTATTGGATAGCCATCCAGTGTTGCCAAAACATTATTTATGGTGTTGTAGTATAATCATATAGTAACAGTTTCTGGGAATATAATATTGCCCTATTGTTTTGCTTTAGTAAATCTGTAGGTGTGTCTAACCGGCAGAATAAGAAAGTAGAAGAAGAAGAAAAGTTGCTGAAGCTCTTTCAGGGAGTAAATAAAGCCCAAGATGGATTTACCCAATGGTGTGAACAGATGCTTCATGCCCTTAATACGGCAAATAACTTGGATGGTAAGAATTGGGGAGGGAAACCTAGCATGTGGGATGGCAGAGCAGGACCCACAAAGAGGTTGGCAAACTGGAATGATCTAATGGAGGTCAAGTCCTGCACCTGCCATAAAAACGTGGCTCTTTAATCGTATATAACTTGTGACAGAAGCCCTATAATACTGTGCTCAAATAGATTATCAGAGGTTGCCAAAAAGTAAATGCTATCTCTGGCTGTCTTATGGTGTATAAGACAGAAGTGGTCATAGTTCCTTACTGATCATTTTATGAAGGACAGTGCCAACTGGGCAAGTATGAAGGAAAGTAACTGTTGTGGTGAGGACAAAGGTCAACCTGGGCAAGAAGAGGTTGAGGTGATGTTTGAGCTCTTCCCTTCCTGCCTTGGGGGTGGGATGGGAATTGTGTGACAGAGTAAGTAGACTTAATTTTGTATAGCATAAAACTAGGGCCAGTATGTGGAAGTGAAAAGGTTTCAGGACAATTTGAAGAAAAACTTGCTAATTGTTAGCTGTTCACAAAGAGAATTTTCTGCCTTATGTAGAAGTGAGTCTCTCCCTCACCCACAAATGTTTGAACAGAGACTGGTCAGCTTGGTGTTGGGAATTCCCATAGTTACTAGACCACGTTAAACCAGTCCACCTCTGATGTGTCTTATCTAAAACCAAGGATCTTTAAAAACATAGCATTAAAGGGACTGAATGGGTCTTTTCAACATTGTAATAATATCTAATGTTCTAAAAGAGCCAGAAAAGAAAAGTAGTAAATAATAGTAATGGCTACCATCCATTAAGCACCTACGATGTGCTAGGCACTCTCTCGGGGTTAACGTATGTTATCTCAATTATTTAATTTTTGCAGCAATTTTATAAGCTCCCTTTACAATGTAGATGATGTTACCTACATTTTATAAATTAGGAAACAGAGGCTCAGAATGGTTAAGACGCTCATCAAGGTCACACAGCCAGCAAGTTTTAAACCCATGTCTGTGTAACTCTGACACTTGTGCTTTTCTCCTACACTACAATGCTTGGTTTCTCTCTAAACATATGACATCTCAGTGACGTGAAAGGAGGTGATGGCTGTATCTTTAGTATCTGTCGAGGTGTCTGGTACATATCATGGCACTTAATAAGTATTATTTGAATTTAAAAAAAATGAATACCCAGATGACTTCAGTCTTAGGCAAGCAGTTGTTTCAATTGACATAACGTTTAGTAAAACTAAGCATGTGTGATATGTCTTTATTTGACTCTAGTCTATTTCAGATAATTTGAGATACTGCAATGATATTGTTGTTTTTTAATTTCTAAAGTAGATTAAGGACTATTTAATACAATAGCTATGTACCTTTTAAGTTTCCGTCATCAGTGTCTGGGTTGAGTTGACAATATATTAAAAACTGAAGCTGATTTTTTGTTATGTGATATTTCATTATTACTCTTTACATCTTTTCCCCTTTCATGTTGCAGTTCCCACATTTGTTTCTTTCCTGAAAGAAGTAGAATCTCCTTATGAGGTCCATGATTATATTAGGGCCTATTTAGGAGACACCTCTGAGGCCAAGGAGTTTGCCAAGCAGTTCCTCGAGCGTCGTGCCAAACAGAAAGCCAGCCAGCGGCAGCAGCAGCAGCAGCAGCAGCCACAGCAGCAGCAGCAGCAGCAGCCACCACAGCAGGTAGGAGGTGGCAGGGAGTGCAGCCCCGTGCCTGAGCATTTATTCATACCTTGAAATTCTGAACAGCCAGAGAGATGAAAAGTAAAACAAGGATACCATTTTTGTATGTCAAATGATCAAAGCTGTGGTAGATTTGATATTTTTAAATTACATATCCAGAGATCTTGATGAATTTCTCAGATAGCAAATATAACCATTCATTCGCTGTTAGGCACACTACCAGAACCATTATTATTGGTTCATATACGTGCCTCAGTCAAATTGCAAATTTCAACTTGTCACAGTCCCATAAATTTGGTTTAGAACAGTTAAAATCTACAAATGTTAAATCTCCAGTGCTCAGGAACCACTTAACCCAGTACTGACAATTTCCTATGTTTTTGGTGGGGATGTTAAAGGTACAATCAGTTCTTGTTATTGATAGTAGTGTGTTCTGTGAAGTTGCTGCCAATACTGAATTAGTGAATACTGAATCATTGTTCCTAGGGGAAATAGAGGGTTAGCTTTTTGCGAACCTGTGGTCACAACATTTTTGTCAGCTGATCAGTATGTAACCTTATTTTATGTGAGTTTCTGTTTCAAGATGCTTTATTTAATATAAAGGGGTGGGCAAAAGTAGGTTTACAGTTGTGGATGTGAAAAGGTTATTCTTATATTCTTATTATTGTATTACTTATTTGTACAACTTTTTCCTACCCCTCTATTGTTGATTCCTTAATATTGAACTCACAGCCAGCACACTCTTAACTCATGCCTGAATGAAGCTTATCTAACACATATTTTCCATAAGGCAGGTAACAGCCTCCTTGTGCTTAGGAACACTAGACAGCACTTAACACTTGGGGGCTATTTTAAACAATGAAATCACCAACAAAAAAGGACAAAAATGTGGAAAACATGACACTAAATAGGCTGAAAAAGATGCTTGTTTACAGTATGAGAGCTGAGATAAGAAGGCAGAGTATTGCTCTGATCTACCTCAACTGCGAATGTGTGCCTCGAGCAACTCAGACTTTTCACTGCTCTGACATGTACATGTCCAGAATGACCACAAAAGCACTGCTGATATTGATTTAAGGGTTACAAATAAATTACAGTAAGGACAGTAGTCCCCCCCCCTTATCCACGGGGGATATGTTGTAAGACCCTCAATAGATGCCTGAAATTGTAGGTAGTACTGAACCCTATATATACTATGTTTTTTCCTGTACATACATACCTATGATGAAGTTTAATTTATAAAATAGGCAAATAAATGATTAACAACAGTAATAAAATAGAACAATTATAACAATATACTATAACTAAAGGCCCATTGCATGAAGATTTGTGCAATAGGCCTTCTTTCCCCTGGCTGCCAGCACCAGTTTTCCTCTGGCACCCGGGACCCAGACCTTCACTCTGGCCACCGCCTTCCATCTTCGCTCTGGACATAGTCTTCGCTGCGGCTGGAGCCTTCAGTCTTTGCTCCTCGTTCCAGCGGGAGTCTTCAGTCTCCGGCCAGAGCTGCTCCTGTAGCTCCTTCCGCCCCCCACCTTCCCCTCATAGCTTTATCGCTGCTTCACCTGCAGACCTCACCAACGGGCTCCTAGGTCCCGGGGTGCCGCCTTGCCTGCGCCCGGCTTTCCGATCACGATCACCATCACGGGCCGCAGGCAGGGTGGCTCCTGGGTCCTGGGGTGCCGCCTCGCCTGCAGCCCAGCTTTCCGATCACTATCACGGGCTGTAGGCAAGGCAGCTCCTGGGTCCCGGGGTGCCACCTTGCCTGCGGCCCAGTTTACAATCACGATCACGGCCCCAGGGTCCCGCCGCCCAGGGCCACACACGGGGGTCCCAGCTGGGGGCCGGGCTTAGGCGGCACACGGGGGCCCGGATGGCGGCTCGAACTGGCCTGCCCTGCCTGCAGTATGCAAATTAGCTGCCATCTTTGTTGGCGGCTAATTTGCATATCACGCTGATTAGCCAGTGGGAGGTGTAGCGAAGGTATGGTCAATTACCATGTTTGTCTATTATTAGATAGGATAAAAGTTATGTGAATGTGGTGTCTTTGGCTCTTTGATAACAGATCTGATACCAAGGTAGCTACTAAATGTCTAATGGGCAGGTAGCAAGTACACAGACAGCATGGAGATGCTGGACAAAGGGATGATTCATGTCCAGGGCAGCACTGAGTGGGGTGGTGCAAAATTTCATCATGCTACTCAGAACAGTGCACAATTTAAAACTCATGAATTGTTTATTTTTGGAATTTTCCATTTCATATTTTTGGACTGTGATTGCTGAAACCAAGGAAGACAAAACCATGGATAAGGGCGGACTATTGTAGTGAATTTATAAATGTGGAATCCATAAATAATGAGGATACAAGTTTTTTGAAAGACTAACTGGCATAATTAAGGGAGAGGCTTAAGAATATTCATATTCTTTACTCACATAATTCTTTTACTAGAGATAATGTTTGTTTTATAGGTCACTTCTGGGAACATGTAAGATATAGTGAAGTACAGGGCATTTGAAATCCATTTGAGTAGAGGGCTGATAGGGCTCAACTGAAGGAAAAGTGAAAAGATGTAAATAGGAACAGCACTAGGAAAAATATTTTGAGGAATCAGAAGAGAAGACATTCTATAGCAATGCAGACGGTCCTTTGCATTTGTAAAGTGGCTGACTCTGCTGAAATAGGAAGGCAAAGGTCCAGGGCATGTGCATCCAGGCTCATCCTTCCACAGGGCTTTCTCCACCCACCCTGCCTTCAGCTAGCTCACTAAATCTTTATCTCAGTGTTTTTTGTTTTGTTTGTTTGTTTTGTTAATTCTCACCTGAGGACATTTTTTCCATTGAGTTTTAGGGAGAGAGGAAGAAAGAGAGAGAGATTGGTTGACGTGAGAGAGAGACATTGATTGGCTGCCTCATGCACACTCCCCCATGGAGCCTGGATTGAACCTACAACCCAGGTGTGTGCCCTTAACCGGGAATCAAACTCGAGACCCTTCAGTGTGCAGGCCGATGCTCTAAGCACTAAGCCACACCAACCAGGGCTTGATCCCAGTTTTGAATAAATTGCTCTAATAAGTGCAACAAGCAAGTGTGAATTATCTGGTAGATCATTTCATAGTTGAACCAGTTGGTAGAAGTATGGATAATGTTTTAAGACTAGACCCCTTCTGGGATTGTCAATAGGAATAAAGTACAGGGCATTTACTTTATTTGATATGATGGTACCAGTTGGTTTGCAGCCTGTTCTCTCTGTCTAGGGGCCCAGAGAACAAAGGAACCTTCCGCTTTGGGTATGTTAGGGGTGTAAATTGCCAAAGTCAGAGGTCTGTTGGTGATTTCATTTGCTGTATATTGAATTTCCTAGTGGATTGTACAGACTCCGTGTAGACCTGAGAGGTTTTGAACGCTATGCTGTCATAGCAGGGTGACACCTGGAGTTACCACAATAGGCTTTGTGGAGGCATAGCGCTTAAATGGGATGTCCAAATCTAAATGAAGGAGAAGGGTGGCTCAGTGGATTACTCGGGTTCATAATTACCAGAATCTGAGGTAGACTTTTTGTTTGAAACTCGTAGTTGACAAGGTGAGGTAGGGCAAATCAACCATTCTCTGAGGGTGGGCCAAGCCTACATGCATTGTGTAACTTCACTTGTGCCATCTTGTTTCACAGGACTCCGTGTGGGGGATGAACCACAGTGCACTCCATTCAGTATTTCAGACCAATCAAAGCAACAACCAACAATCCAATTTTGAGGCCGTACAGAGTGGCAAGAAGAAGAAAAAACAGAAGATGGTCCGAGCAGATCCCAGTTTATTAGGTGAGCACAGGTCTTAAGTCTCGGCTGGGTATTGGGGGAATAGCAGGCTAAGCAGTTCTGTGGTAGGATGTTTTTCATGAAGGGAAATAATTCTTCTACCAAATTAATTTTTTTTAAAATATATTTTATTGAATTTTTACAGAGAGGAAGGGAAAGAGATAGAGAGTTAGAAACATCGATGAGAGAGAAACATCCATCAGCTGCCTCCTGCACACCTCCCACTGGGGATGTGCCCGCAACCCAGGTACATGCCCTTGACCGGAATCGAACCTGGGACCTTTCAGTCCGCAGGCCGACGCTCTATCCACTGAGCCAAACCGGTTTCGGCCAAATTAATTTTTTTAACCAGTTCAAAGTAAGTAGTAAATATTTACTGGGTGTCTCAACGCAAGAGCCGTGCCTCATGTGCCATAGGGACTAGATTCTATGGTGCTTTATACTTTAAAGCCTGTTTCATATTTAATATTAATTTTCCTAGAAGGCCCTTTCATTTATTTGGAAATAATGATAATGGAGAATAGTAAAAGTTATTTACAAACTTAAATGCTGATATGTGTGGAAACTGACCATAAATCCAATCAGGTGTTCAGAGAAAAGAGCCAGTGTTGGTTGATCATGTGTATCATGTGATTCTCAGAATGATTGCTTTATGAGGTGATGTTCCAGTTTTCCCAATGAGTAAACCCCAGCCTAGAGGATTCAGAACATATCCCAGTCACCCAGCTGTCAGCATGGGCTGGGATTGCAGAGCAGACCTGTTTTCTTTCCACTCTTCTGTGTTAGCAACAGCTGTTCTTGTCCTGCAGTGAAGACCAGTGTCTTCACACAAGGCAGCTTCATGGAAAAGGTGACACTTGAATTGGGACTTTGAAAGACTAGCAGGAAGGATGGGGAATGGTGTTTCTGGGGTAATAAAAAGCATAGGCAAAGCTGATGGGCTGCTAGTGTTCCTTAAATTGGCCTAACAGCCTACATACAACGATAAAATTATTATTCATTTATGAGTGTAAAATAGGCTATTATAAATCACGCTGTCTAGAATAGAATGGTTTGGGATGTTGGCTTGGTTAGGAGGCTGCAGTATAGACCAGGTGAGTAGGATTTTGGAATGGAAGATGGATTTGAGGAATTTTAAGGATCTCAAACTTTAAAGAAATTATGTGAGTGAGAGGCAGCCTATTGTTCTGAACCTAAGAGAATGTGGGCTTTAGAGCTAGGAATCCTAGGGGATAGAATTGGCTGGCCAAATTCTGGGAAGGTTTGGCAGCAGCAGGAAGGATAGTGTTGGCTTTTGCTAAAATGATAAGCAAGCACAGTGAAGTGGAGTGAGCTTTAGGGGAAATGATAGGGCGTTTAAGTGTTGGATGAGTTGAGTGGGAAATGGCTGTGAGACTCCAATGGAGAGACCCGCATGAGAGAGCTAATAGCACAGCAAGAGGGAAGTTACAACCCCACTCTGCCTTGGACAGAATCCACTTTCCTCCAGAGGTTTCCTGCCCTCGAGAAAGCAAATGTTAGGAACAAAAACTTTACTTTGAGCATTGCCATTTGGAGTTAATACCTGAACGCTGGCTTTGGGAGCATGGAGATCTGGTGAAATTCTGTTCTTTCTGCCTGTCTTGAAAGTTTATATTAAGGCTGGGTAGAATAGACCAAAATTTTATCTAGTTTTGACAGAAATAGATGAATATAAATTTAAAAGTGTTTCTAAAAGTCTGGTTGTGGGTTCTAGCTCAGAATCCCATGCTATTTAAAGGCTAGGCTGTCAGGAAAAAGATTCCTTTGAAAATGAGGCTTAAGTATTGGGTTAAGTATTTGATCTGACCCCATCTCCTATTACAGATGTAAGAAAAAAATGGGACTTAAAATCTCCCTTTAGGGGAATGAGAGGTCATTTTAAAATAGAGTTTAAGGAATCTGTATATGTTAAAGGGGAAGAAAAAAAATCCAAGTATTAAGGAAACTCACTTGGGTAGTCTCTTAGGCCATTTTATGAAAATTTCTTTTCAGCTGAACCTCCTTCTGGAAATTCTTTTGATAATTACTAATTTCTGCCCTTTACCTACTCACTTTCACATATTATTGTTTTAATTTATATATGCCTTATTGATTTACAGATTAAGAAAATTAATAAATACCTGCCAGTTACAGGTTTCCCACGCACAGAGTAGGAAACAGGCTTTAATTTGATCCAAAAGTATCCATTGAAAAAATAGATCAAAAGAGAGCCATGCTTCTAAAACAAACCCTCAGAAGGGTGCCCAGTCTCATTTTAATATCTTCCATTGTCTACAAGCTGCCATTGTGAGCCAGCATCCTGTGCTTAGATATTACAAATACAGTTGACCCTTGAATAACATGGGTTAGGGGCATAGACCTCCTGCACAATCACAAGTCTGAGTATAATTTTTTACTTCCCCAAAACTTAACTTCAGTCGTCCCTTGCATCTGTGGAGGATTGGTTCCAGGACTGGTGCGGATACCAAAATCTGAGGATTCTCAAGTTCCTTATATAAAATGCCGTAGAACAGTGTATATACAGTCTGCCCTCCGCATCCACTGATTCCCAATTTCCAGTCAAAAATACTGTTTTCCACCGAGGTTGTCTGAATTCATAAATGTGATATCCTGGGATACGAAGGGCCAACTGCATACTTAGTGGGGGGAAAAAAAATCCACCTATAAGTAAGTGAACCCGTGCAATTTAAACACACACAGTTACCCAGTTACCTCTCCTTATAAAAACAGGGTCTCAACTCAGCCAATGTGGCTCAGTGGTTGAATGTTCAACTTATGAACCAGAGGTCATGGTTCGATTTGTGGCCAGGGCAT
The DNA here is from genome assembly GCF_000147115.1 of Myotis lucifugus. Lineage (NCBI taxonomy): Eukaryota > Metazoa > Chordata > Mammalia > Chiroptera > Vespertilionidae > Myotis > Myotis lucifugus. Next base: position 27,986,740 of record NW_005871051.1, read on the forward strand.
ATGCCTGGGTTGTGGGTGCGAACCCCTGTGTGGGGGTGTGCAGGAGGCAGCCAGTGATTCTCTCTCATCATTGATGTTTCTATCTGTCTCTCCCTCTCCCTTCTTCTCTGGAATCAATAAAAATATATTTAAAAAAATAAAATAAAAACAGGCTCTCAAACCTTAAAGAAATTGTGTGAGTGAGAGGCAGCCTGTTCTAAACCTAAGGGAATGTGTCTTTAGAGCTAGGCATCCTGGGCTTAAATCCTCGTTTGCATTGCCGTGGGTGTCCTGGTGTCCCAGAGCTTTCCTTTTTATCAAATGGGGAAAATGCCCACCTTACTGGTTTTCTATGGCAAGTAAATGAGACCATAGACCATGTCTGAGAAAAGCCTTGTAATCAGCATATTATGGCAATAAATAAATAACTTTTTTTGCCGCAGGCTTATTCTCCCTTCCTGTCTTTTTATGGTTAAAAAGTAATTTAGTTTGTGTTATTAAATTTTCACTTTTATTGCCTGTAGTTAATTATTGTTTTTATCACATTTCATCTGTTCTTGAGATATATGTGACATCAAAGAAAAACCTGCTTCAGAATAGATTAATAGCTCATTTCTTAGACTTGTTTCGTGTTTAGGTGTTTATAGTTACCTAATTAAACCGTTATTTAAAAATACAAACACTAAGCCTTTCGTTATTTTTAAGGGAGAAAGTCTTGTGGGCTTTGGGAACACAGTTGATGGATAGAACTCAGGTTGGGGTTTGGAGTCCTTAACTCTCCCAGACTCAGCCCTGTAAGCAGCTTGTACCACAGCCTCCCTGGTTAATAAACAGACATGCTTATGTTTTCAATTCATGATATTTTTGAGTCAAGAATGTAATATAATTAAGCTGTTTTTATTATGTAGAGCATTTTTTGTTTATTATTGGTACATTTAAAAAATGTATTTATTTGAAAACTTGAACATTGGGAACAAAAAGGAGGAGGCAGAAAACTCAAATAATATTAACAGAACTGCTTTTAGACTGGAGAGCATGACTTGTTTACTTTTTGATACTCAAATAGCAGCTGAAACAGTTTGGGATTTCATTTAGGGTGGATAAACTGAAAGCTTTTTGGGAGTCACTCCTTCCAAAGAGGCCTTGTAAATAATTTTATTTATCAATCTCTGGTTATGGAGTTTATGCGAAAATTACATACATGTGGCTGGTGGCATTAGGTTTTCAAATGTCAGTAGTGTTTGTGAGTACTGCTTGCTGCCTTCAGTGCTAGTACTGTTATTCTATTTTTGTTGTTGTTGTTGTTAATCCTCACCCAAGAATATTTTTCCATTTTTTAGAGAGAGTAGAAGGGAAGGAGGGAGAAAAACATCAATGAGAGAGACACATCAATTGGTTGTCTCCCATACCCTGACCTGCAACCAGGTATATGCCCTTGATCAGAAATCGAACTTGAGATCCTTTAGTGAGTGGGCTGATGCTCTAACCATTGAGAAACACTGTCCAGGACAATTCTGCTATTCTAAAACAAATTCCATTTTGCTTATTCAGTATTGCTAACTGAAATCCTTTTCTTTGCAGGTCTATTTATAATAGGTTGAGTTGAATACAGTACTTGAATATTTTTGTACTGTCTATTATGTGATAGAAATGATTTCTGAGGGCCCTAGGGATTTTGTAGTGGATCTTTCCTGAAGCCTCCTACCTCCGAATAGCAAAAGCTCTTGGCCAGAATTTGATAGAGTTTTTGAATTAAGGGTGGTGGTGTTCCCAGTAGTGAGTGGGGCTGAAGTAGTATTACTCTCACTCAGAATGTGTCATTCCTGCTTTCCTGCCCCCATTTCTTATTTTTTGTTAATCTTTACCCGAGGATATTTTTTTCCATTGATTTTTAGAGAAAGTGGAAGGGAGGGGGAGAGATAGAGAGAAACATTGATATGAGAGAGACACATTGATTGATTGCCTCCTGCACATGCCCCAACTCGGGCCAGGGATTGAGCCTGCAACCAAGGTACGTGCCCTTGACCAGAATCGAACCTGGGACCCTTCAGTCCACAGGTCAACACTCTGTCTGTCCACTGAGCCAAACAGGCTAGAGCCCCAAATGCAGCTAAGGTCCCATTTCTTTTAAGGTACCTATCCTGAATGAATTTCCTCTCTCCCCCGGGGTCCAGCCTGGCCTGGCCTAAACACACACTTATACCCCAGGTTCCTCTCAGGATTCTCTAAGGCAGTGGTTCTCAACCTTCCTAATGCCGCGACCCTTTAATACAGTTCATGTTGTGGTGACCCCCAATTTCATTGTTACAAATTGAACATAATTAAAGCATAGTGATTAATCCCCAAAACAGTATGTAATTATATATGTGTTTTCCGATGGTCTTAGATGATCCCTATGAAAGGGTCGTTCGACCCCCAAAAGGGGTCGCGACCCACAGGTTGAGAACCGCTGCTCTAAGGCAATGGTTTGTAATTCTGTTTAAGCAGTAATGCTGGTGTTTTGTTTGTTTTTTCTCCCTAATTAAATTATGTTAGAACCCTAAGAAATAAAACAAAAAGAATCTCTCATTCAAAGGGCAGAAAACAAAACCACTGCTCTGACCTTTATCCTTCTTTCTTCTTCTTCCCTTGATTATTCCATCCTTATGGTGTGCTCAGAAACAAGAGACTTACATTCCAGCCTACTGCCCAGAATTGCAGCCCATTGCCTTTGAGACACATAGTTGTCTGGGTCTTGGTCACTCATTGTCAATTTTTTCCTGCAGGGTTTTCAGTCAATGCTTCATCAGAGCGACTCAATATGGGTGAAATCGAAACTTTGGATGACTACTGAGCACCTGCCAGTGGACTGGCCTTCCCTCTCCTCTCTGCTGACCATGGATTCTTCACCTTTGGACACAACACTTACCATTTACTCTTATCACTCTGCAACAAATCACAGAATCCATCATCTCAGGCTTTCTCTTCTAGCCTTTTGTGTCCAAGATCCTTTAAACCATTTCTGTTGGTGAGCATCTCAGACTGTAGATAAGTGGACCAGACCCTGTGTCTCGGGGGTGGCAGTTGGGATTACTCTCCAACAAGGCTGATTTTGGGCAGCACGTGTTTACTGTGCCGTGATTTCATCTACTGTCTCCCAGAAAGTGTGTTGGGATCTGCCAATAGCAATTTTACTTTCTCTTGTCATTTTTTTTCCTTTTGTTTTTCTTCTTCATTTTATTCCCCCAATAAGGGCAAGGGGTCTACTGGTGCAATCATGAAGAGAGTTAATGGTAACAGACATTGGCCAGCTACAAAACGCCCATGGACCATGACTGAGTGTCCGACAGAGACAGTCAGCGCTCTGCAGTCTGAAGGTCACATTGCTAACTTTGGGATTGCATCAAAGAGGCCCTGAGTCGGGTGGAGTTTAGATTGGATTAGTTTGATGTTACACACCCCTCGCCTGTTCTTTCTGAGCATCCTTTCGGAGGAAGGATTCATGTTTTCTTCATTAGATAGTGACTTCCACGCAAGCTGACTTCTCCCCTGGCATACTCCAACCTGATTGGACAAAGGAGACCCTGTGGCCTGGGAGAGGGACTTATTCTTAATTTTTCTTTCTTACAAAAACTGATTTTTCCCATAAATATTTTTACTTCAGAGGACTAGGACCAGTTTGTTTTTGGGCCTTTCTGCTGAAAATTTGTCTCGTTTAAGAGGCAGCTAGGATCTTTACCATATGTATGAATTTGTATAATTTCATTTTGAATAGGGATAAACTTTTGCATCAGATAAAAGCTCGGAAATTCATCTGGTTCCTCAGAGCATTGCGTGTGTGTCTTGCTGTGGCCCTGAAAAGGTTTTGTTTAAAGATTCTGGAATGGCAAGTCGGTTGCCTTTTCTGAAAAAAGAATATACAAAACCTGACCATCTGTAAGACCTTCATCCATGGAAACCACTATACAAGAGAATGCAGTGGGATGGAGGGACGGGAGAGGATGGGAGAGAAGCCTGGTGCTGGCTTCTGGTCATGGTCTCCCCATACCCTTTCCTTCAGATATAAATGTATTCAAGCCCTATTTATAAACCAATACTCTTCCTGCCTCCACCAGCCCCCCCCCCCCCCCAACACCATCTGGAATTGCCAATCACATTTGGTCGGGAGCCATTGGACCATCCCTCCCTGTGCAAGAAGTGCTGTTTGGGTGGCTCCTGGTAGAGCACCTTTTCTTCCTGTTGTTATTGCCTGAAGAGGCTGGAGTTGCTCTGAGAGCGGTTTGGTTTTGAATGATTATATTTGGTTTCTATTTTTATTATTTTGGATCACTATTCTCCCTACCCCTTCTTGCCTCCCTCCCTCCTAAACATGTACAATAACTATACAGAGACTGCTATAAACTTGTATATAGTTTTTGGATCAAATAGCATGAGGAGATGGGGAACCATTTAAAATTGAGACTCCTGCTCTCCTTTGCTTTGTAAATTCAAAAGTGGGGGGGGTGGGGGTGGGGAAGAAGAATAGTTAAAATGTTTACAAAACTTTAAGCTCCCTCGGAACTTTTGCCAGTGTGGAGGAAAATAAAAAAGAACTTAAATAAAAGCTGGTAGTATTCTCTCGCCTTGTCGAGGCTGCGCTTTGCACAAAGTCGTTCTCTTGGTGCCATGGAAAAGCTTCGGTGCTCATGTGAGCACCAAAGACGTGGAGGCATCCGGAGCTTTCTCTGCCAGGCTGTGAAACACTGGCTGGTTCTTGACTTGAAAATGTAGGGTCAGGATAAACATGGGTAAGTTTGACCAAAAGGCTTCCTTTGTTTGTCCCTTCTGATGCCCCATGAATATCTGCTCCTCAGCCCTCTCCACACCTTCCAAACCAGACTCTGCTGTGTGCTTGCTCAGGGAATAAATAAGGGGTGGGGGAGGCAGATTAGAAGGTACAAAGTCATTTTAGTCATGGAACATTCCATGTGCTTAACCAGGAGCCTAGCTCCTACCTGTGGAATTTCCCACTTAGTGGAAGAAACTGCTCTTTCCTAGGAGTTCCTTTCAGTTCTCTCTCTCTAACATTCTGATTTGCTCACTCTCACTTCCAGCTGCCATGTTCTTATTCCTTTCTATAAAAGTATTTGCAAATTATCTGAACTCTTTTCTGTAAATTTCTGAACTCTTTCTGAGAGTTAAAGTATTTGTTTTGTACACTGTTTGCTTTTAGTTATTTTAACTTAAGAGATTTTAAAAACATACCCAGATAAAATAGTTTTAATTATGGAGACTTTCCCCAAGATAGTCGGGGCTCGCGTTACTGTTGCTGCATAACAAATTACCCCAGACTGGCTTACAGCAGCCCCTTCGCTTTGTTGTAGTTTTGTGAGTCGGGACTTGGGGAGGGTTCAGCTGGGCAGTTGTGTGTCATCTCCTCTTGCATGCTCAGGTGTCTGCCGAGCTGAGGCGTAGGAAGGCCCGGTTAGGTTGGCAGTCAACATGGCTCACTTGTGTGACTGGCAGTTGGTGCTGGCTGGTGGGTGGGAACTTGACTGAGTTATGGCTGAAGGAACTTCGTGTCCTCGCCAGCACGGTAGCTTCAGGGCAGGCAGGCTCCTTGTGTGACTTCCCCCAGAGAACCAGGCAGAAGCCACAGTTCACTTCTGTGACACAGCCCACTCAGGTATCAGGGACTGGGTACACCCCACCCCCTCCATGGAAGGAGTGCTAAGGTCATATTAGAGATGTGCGAGTGGACTGGAGAGACCGTTGTGACCATTGGGGGAAACAGCTGTATAAAATGAGTTTATACATATACATCAAGGAACTTGAACTTTCTCCATTGGCTCTAAGTTGAGGGCTTTTTTTTTTTTTTTAATGGGGTAGATATTAGTACCTCTGGCTTTATTTTATACTAGAGGCCCGATGCACGAAATTTGTGCAAAAGTAGGCCTTCCTTCCCCTGGCTACTGGCACAGGCTTCCCTCGAAGCCCCAGCTTCATCCGGATGGTTGTCCAGAAGGGATGTCCGGTCTAATTAGCATATTACGCTTTTACGAAATTCATTATAGATAATGAATTTCTCTTCGGGGAACCATTTTATAAATATATAATATAGTGGGTATTATTTTAAATACATTAAAGTTGATCAGGTAGAGGAATTAAAATTTATTTTTTACAAAATGCTCCTTTCTACACTATTAATAAAAATAGAAAGACTGTGTATGACTGATTACACAGATGTGCTACTGTGAAATGAACCACCTCCTCCTGTGCGGCCACTATGGGAAATAGAACTTCCCCAAAAGAGCAGCAGGCATGCACGTTCTATAATTTTTATTGATTTTTGAGAGAGAGAAACATTGATTTGTTCCACTTATTTATGCATCATTCATTGGTTGCTTCTTATATATGCTTTGGCTGGGCACCAAACCCACAACCTTGGTGAATCAGGATAATGCTCTAACCAACTGAGCCACACACATTCTAAACAAAAAGGCACAACCACCACTAGCACAGATGGAAGTTGGCTTCATCATTGATGAGTTTCTTGGAACAAAAAGGTAAGGGCTCATCTCTGGATGATGGCTTTGGTCCTGCAGTGGCTGCTGTGACGAGGGAAGCCGGGCACCTGGAAGCAGCTATAGATGTGTGATGTTCAGCTTACTGATGTCGCTGGATTCCTTGAGTGTGAGGAACCTATGCAGCTTTTGGTAGCATCACTTCCGAACTGGGAACCCTAGCCTAGAGGAGAATTTCCCTCCAGGGATTATCAGTGGGAATGTTTGCAACTAAAGAAACCACTGTAGCCATGGTTCACTGCATGGGAGAAGCGGCACATTGATGCAGGGGAATGAGACAAGTGGGCTTGTTCCCTGATGGCTGTCCTGTGGCCTAAGAGCTGGCATTGCCTTCCTTCATGGCTGGCAAGGTGATGACATTAGGGTGGGACTCAGGATCACCTCAATACTCAGTTCAGTCCAGTCAGTCTTCCGACGCAGAGACATCGTGTCCGAAAGATTGTTTACTTGTCCCCCAAATGCAGGTGCAATGGATTAGTTTCCCCTGACAGTACATTCGTTTTTCCTGTGACTTCCTCTTTTAGCATGAGAAACGGTCCTGAAAATGGTCTGTGAGTCAGTAGTAGGTTGGTTGCATATAATAAAAGACAGAGTAGCAATGACTTAACCAAAATAGTTTATTTCTCAAGTGAAATCTGGAGGTCAATTAGGGACCCAGCTTCTTTCTGTTCACCATCCTCTTATGGTTTCCATCCTCAAGGTCACTCATGGTCCCAGGTGACTGTGAGGGCACCAGTGATCATGCACATATTCCAGACAGGAGAAAGGAGTGGGACGAGGCAAAGGGAGCACAGCTCTTTTCAGTCAGCCCCCTTTAAGAAGCTTTTTTGGGAACCTTACCCAACTCTTAATTCTTGTTAGCCAGCTGTAGAGAGAGACAGCTACAATTAGTTGTAGGAAAGGCTGGAAGTCAGGGCGGGGGGGGGGGGTGCTTGAGTGCTTTGCCACCCCAAATTTCACTGTGATCCTGATTCTACAGTCACACTCTCTAGTCTTGTTTTGAGATGGGAGAAGTTTGGGAGAGGTAAATTTGTGCACAGTGACCATGGGAAAGGAATCTTAGCAGACACCCTGATTTGGCCTGTGGACTGAGGACCCCTGGCTTTTCCATGAGGGGCTCAGAACAGGCTCTGGTTTCCATTCTTGCACAGAGCCAGGAACCCAGAGTCATTTCCAAGGGCCTAGCCTTGCCGTGTCTAGCATCTCCCAATTCTACACAGAATGTAGGCCAGTGGTTCTCAACCTGTGGGTTGAGACCCCTTTGGGGGTTGAACGACCCTTTCACAGGGGTCGCCTAAGACCATCGGAAAACACATATATAATTACATATTGTTTTTGTGATTAATCACTATGCTTTAATTATGTTCAATTTGTAACAATGAAAATACATCCTACTTATCAGATATTTACATTACGATTCATAACAGTAGCAAAATTACAGTTATGAAGTAGCAACGAAAATAATTTTATGGTTGGGGGTCACCACAACATGAGGAACTGTATTAAAGGGTCGTGGCATTAGGAAGGTTGAGAACCACTGATCTAGGCTTTTGGTGTGCTTTTAAGGTTCCCTGTGAGTAACCCTGTGAGTGGTGGTATGAGTGGAGGTCCTGGAGTTCAGCTGTCAGATTTGAATGTTGGTCCCACCTACTTTAGGCAAGTACTTGTTTCCCCATCTGTGAAATGGGAATTACCAGGTAGTTGTGATCAGTAACTTAAAATGTAATTGCATCATGCCATGCCCAGCACATAAAAGCTTGGTAAATTCCATTTGCAGACTGTTTTACAAGGGAGAAGAGAGCTTGTGGGAGCAAGTATAGGTACAGTAAAGCATATTAAATAGGGGTGCCCTTCCTCTTAGATGTCTTAAAATTAGTGCAAAGACGTATCCCTCAGGGTTCCAGGAGCTGGGACAATACTTCCAACCTCGCTATTAACCAGTCTTTCCTGTCCTGTCTTGGCCTCAGTTTGCTTGCCTGTCAGGTGAGGGGGTTGGCCCAGATCATCTGAGGAACTTGAAACAAAATCAACCCTGAGCTCCATGTCCCAGAGTCTAATTTGAGGCAATTCCAGCATGAGATTATTTTTAAGTGGCCCCAGTAATTCTAAATGGAGAGCCAGAATGGGGAACCAGCGGCCTAGCTGACCTCTGAGGTTTCCTTTAGCTTCTGCCACCTGAGTGCTGGTGTGCTCTATGTGGGCACTTGCCCACCCTGGTGAGATCCTGCTGACACGGTTTTTCAATGTGGTCCTTGCTGATGCTTGACAAGTACCCTTTGAAGTTCTACGTAAGCAGACCCCAGTCAAAATGCAAGCATGGTGAGCTCATGTAGGGGACAGAGACACTCACATGGATTTTCTGACTCTCTGGTAGCATGAAATTAACCTTTAGGTAGGTCAGTCCATCTTGAAACAGACACCACCAGTTCCCCCTTAGAAAGGAAAAGTTGGTAAAACAGAATCATTTGTCCACAGAACATCCCATATTCTGGATTCAGCAGGGAGCATCTTTATGGTATTGCTTTGTTCACCTTCTCACATTTTCTGTACTTGGTCAGATCTAAAGACTAAATTCAGGTTCTCCCCTCCCTCTCCAAGAATACTAATCGGTGGTGTGGTGTACACCCTGCTGCACACAGTGGTCACACTAGCTGGCAGTATTGTCTGATTGTCCCATTTTTACTTACATTAAATTAACATTCATTGATGATTGTCACCTAGGTCTATTCATTAGTCATTGAAAAGTTGTGACTCTGTCATTGGGGGGGGGGGGGGGTAGGAGACTCTTTTATTTTGAGTAATTTCAGCCTTTTTTAAAAGAAAAATTGCCGGAACGATAGCAAGAACTCCCACATAACGTTCATCCAGATCCTCCAATTCAGTGGTTCTCAACCTTCTGGCCCTTTAAATACAGTTCCTCATGTTGTGACCCAACCATAAAATTATTTTCGTTGCTACTTCATAACTGTAATGTTGCTACTGTTATGAATTGTAATGTAAATATCTGATATGCAGGATGGTCTTAGGCGACCCCTGTGAAAGGGTCGTTCAACCTCCAAAGGGGTCGCGACTCACAGGTTGAGAACCGCTGCTCCAATTGCTAACATTGATACCTCTTAGTAGCTGCAGACGTTATATACCTTATCCCTAACTATTTCAGAGTGTGAACCTTGAAACAAGGACATTTTTACATAACCACAGACAGTGATTAAAATTAGGAAATCGGTGATTCATACTCTTAGTTAATATCCAGGCTTTCGTATTTCACCAATTGTCCTGCTAACGTCTTTTATAAGGAAAACCACCAGGAGCAGGATGCTGTCCACAATCACTCACTGCATTTAGTTGTCATGTTTCTTGGGTCTCCTCTGATCTTGGAACAGTTCCTCTGTCTGGTTTTGCCTTTCATATCTTGACATGTTTTAAGGGGGCAGGACAATTACTTTGTAGTTTGCCTGGTGTTTTCTCATGATCTGATTGAGGTTACGTAGTTGGGCAGGAATACTACAACACTGATGTGATGTCCTCAGTGCGTATCAGGTGCACGTGTGGGTGGGTTGGACCATTACTGGCGATGGTCACTTTAATCCCTTGGTTAAGGTGCTGTCAGCCAGGTTTCTGTGCTGCACTGATTTTCCTCTTTATGGGATACCTGCAGACTAAGATCCTCATCAATCTTTCATCCACTGGTTTAGCAGCCATTGGTGATTGTTGAAAAACTACTAAGATATTTGCCAAGCTTTCCTTTTACATTTATTAGTCAGCATTCTGTAAGAATGAACTTCCCATACACACACACACATGCACACTCATGAACACACTGTGTGTAGGTTACAGTCTGATTCTCTTTTTCATGCACACATTATCCATTTATGAGCCCCTTCGATTGGCTTCTATGTTCTTTTGCTATGTCCCCGTCATTCTCTGAGCACTTCCTTACATTGACGAGATATGCTAGGTTCATCATCTACTTTTCCAGATTTGGAAACCATTTCTCCCTGGAGCTGTGGTTCCTTTTCATGGGGAATGGTATCCAGACCAAAATCTGGGCACTGGTCATGCTTATTGCTACTGGGGTGTCTCCACAGAGAGGCAGTGTATGTGTGTGTGTACACGCATACACTTGTGTATCTACATGTCATAACTTTATCTCTACATTCCATGAGTTCTTAGTAATATCTTCAATTCCAACACACAAGATCCATTCTAATCTTTCTCCTTTCCATATTAATAATTCCTCCAACAATGAGACACTGACTCCTATTATCTTCAGTGTACTTCCTTATTTTTCAATCCTAGAATATGCCAATGTGGTCTCATAATTATTAACCCATACTACTGTGAAAACGTCTTTCTAGCTAGAATTCAGTATTTGTTTACTCTAAAGATTCACCTCCAACATTACAAAAATACAGGGTAGGCAAAAGTAGGTTTACAGTTGTCAGTATATGAAAGTTTATTCTTGTGTTATTATTTACTGATTATTGTATTCCATATGAACAACTGTAGACCTACTTTTGCCCACCCTGTATGTACAAGGTTAATCATGTAGTAATTTCTTTAATTTAGACTTTTTGTCTAATCTGAGAGTACATTGCTATTTTTTTGCTCTTTAGTGTGGTTTATTAATTATTTGAAATACAATTCACTATTTTGAAATTCTTAATTTTGTCTCAAATTTGTCTTTATAAACAAAATCTGATGGAATGATGAAACATGCACTGGGCCTGGCACCTTGGCTCACACATGGCTCCACCTCCCCAGGATGCTGTCTCAGCTGCCCCCTCTTGCCCGTGGGCAGCCTCCGTCTCCCTCCCTTCTCATCCACTGAGATTGCTTCAGGCCAAAACTCTTGTCTACCACTTGACTCTCATAAACTCTCACTCTGGTGAACAGTGGCGTTTGGGTCCCAGAGATTAGTGTCCACATAGTCGGTGTCCAGCGATCCCTGAAGATCTCCCTTCTCCAGGGCACAGTGGCTCTGGTCTGTGGCTGCCAACACTTTTGGGGAAAGACTGTCTGTTTATATTTGTGGCCACCGTGCACTGAGAAGCTGCCTGCCTTCCTGTCCAGAGAGTCTGGGTCTGGGAACTAGGCAAGAGGTTGGTGCTCTGCTCACTGCAGTAAGTGCAGGCTTCCACTCCCCTGTCCATGTTTGTACAGCAAGTAACACATCAGCAGGTCGCCCATCTGTTTTAATCCTGGGGGTCAGAACATTCTTGTGGACACACTGTGGACACTCATTGTAGTGTTTATATCCATCTGATTCCCATTGAAGTCAGTCATCCCATCATTGTCAGCCTTGGCCTTCGGGGAACACACACCACACAACTTTTTAAAGATGCTGGTCGCCTTCCCTACACACCTCTCAGCGCCTCAGTGAGGAAGTCACCATAAATCGACTCCAACATCCCTTCCTTCCTAAGTCTGGCTTCCCTCCTCTTCAGACATCAGGCTTCTCAATCTCATTGAATCCAGGCTACTATTGAGTTTGGTTTTAGTCAAGCTGTTAGAGCTACTTCTAGATGTTTGAGCTAAACATTGAGTTCAGAATCTCTGCTAAACACACCTCTACATGTGACCTGATCTAAGATCCCTCACATCCTATCCATTTAGTCTAATACCTTAGAATTTATCCCACACATACTCTCCAGGTTTTTATTATTATAAATTAGCAAAATCTTACTTAGTATTTAGTTATTAATTTATTGCTAGAATAATTAGCAATTGGTTTAGTGTGTACTGACTTCCTCCTGGCTCAGACTCTATACCTGTTTTCCTTAGTTCTAGTTATGGGTATGGGGACAATAAGGTTGTTGTCAGGGTGAGTGTTGAGAATAGGCATCCTCTTGAAAGGGTACTTAACAGGTGAGGTTATTTATTACTCAGACAAGAAAAGGCGCTGTCTTCACACTGGAGAAGAGCCCGCTGCCTGGGGATTTGTCTCAGTCTACCCAGGGATCCTCAGTAAGACCTCAAGGTCTCACTCCTTCCCAGTCAATGCCGTGAATGTCACCTAAGAGAATTGGCATGGCTCTGAATTCAATTTAAGATTCTAATTCTGCAACACATGCATATTTTGGGCCTGACCTTATGCCCCGCCCATATCTATAAGAAATGAGAGATTCTTTAAAAAGACTAATACATAAATGCTCTAGTTCTCTGATCATGCCCTGACCTTAGAATTCAAATCCTTGAAATTATCCTTTCTGTGAGCACCCAGCACAGTAAAAAGTAGCCAGTTTACTTCACTGTCATCATCACTTCTGTAAGTATCAAGTGCAGCATCTACCTGGTCCTGTAAGCCTTGTTTCAATAGGCACTTGATGCTAAACAGCTGAGCCCTAGCACACGGTGGGCCATGTGTTCCCAGCTCTCACCAGGAAACAGTCCCCTGCAGGTATTTCAAGCAGAAGAGATTTAATATGGGAATTTGTTATAAGGATGCCTGAAGGGGTAATGGAGCAAGAGACAGAAGGCAAGGTTCCTCATCTAATGGTAACTGCAACTTGGAAGTTGACACCAGCCTGGACTGGAGGAGCAGCAAGATAGCTCAGAGGCTGGAGCACGGTCTAGTGAGGCTGCTAAGGTTGGGATCCAGGAGCCTGCACTTCCAGCCACCTCCACCTGACCCGTCACTGTTACTGTAGCCAATGCTCCTGCTGCTGCTGCTGCCGCCAGGGATGCTGTCAGAAATCTGAAGCAGCAGGAAGCTACTTCTCCCCTCCCACCTCTGTCTCCCTGCAGTGCTGCCTATTGGCAAATGCTAGCAGGAAGACCTCAGTAGTGTGATTTGGGGGTCTGACTGTACTTATCAGTATGTTGCTACATTACATTGCAGGGTACAGAAAAATGAAGATGGGACACAGCAATCAAGCAGCACAAATGAGTGAACAGTTAGAAGATGCTCACAGTTAAATCTGTCCCCCAAATCCCAGCTGACTAAATTCGCATATTAAGTCCCTGCTATGCGCTGGGATGGGGCTAGGTCCGGGAAATGCACTGGTGAACACAGCAGTCCCTGCTGTATTGGGACTTACAGGGTGGGGACAGACAACCAATGAACACTTCATCTAAAGATGCCATTACAGGTATCGTGACAAATGTTTTTTATCTGGGACACACACAAAAAACCCTAAAAAGACTGACCACCCCATAGTATGGAGGCAAAAATAATTGAGCAGACCCTTCACAAAAGAGGATAATCCTGTGCTCAATAAGGAAAACTGCTCAACTCTATTAGTCATGGAAATACAACTGCAATGAGACACCACTACATACCCAGCAGGCGACTAGTAACGAAAAGACAGGCAACACCAGGGTGTGGTGAGGATGTAGGGCAACTGCTGATGAGAGTGTAAATGGGAACAAACACTGGCAAACTGCTGGGCAGCATCTACAGAACCTAAACACTGTCTACCCTCTGACCCAGCAATTTGACCCTTAGAGTTAGTGCACATGTTCACCAAAAGACATGTGCAAGAATAGTCATAGGAGCTGTATTCATAGAAGTTCACACCCAGAAATAACCCAAATGGACATAGATAAATAAATGGATGAAATGGATAAAGGAATGGATAAGTTGTGGCATATTCAGCAACAAGAATGAATGAGCTATTGCCACATGCAACGATGTGGATGAATTTCACAGAACGTTGAACAAAAGAGTCATATCATATGGTTTCATTTATTTGAAGTTCAAGTGTAGACAAAACGAATCTATGGTGATAGAAGGTAGAATGGCACTTTGGGGGTACTGACTGGTGATGGGGAGGGGTAGTGTTTACATAGGTGTATATATCTGTATAAAAGTTTATCAGTTGTAAACATAACATTTGTATACTTCACAGTACGTTAGTCCTCACAAAAACTGAGAAAAACAAAACCAAAGCCAAGAGAGTTTCATGTAAATATAAGTATTAAGAAATTAATGTGACGAGTGGATGGGGAGCTAACTGATCAGGACTGAGACCCGAGTGATGATGAGAAGGGAGCCACCTGAGGGGCTGCTTTCTGGGGGAGGGGAGGCAGGCTCAAGCTTGAGCAGGTGGGGGAGGGGAGCAGGGCCAAGGCAAGCCCTCAGGTTGACTTTTTGTTCTAAGAGCAGTGGGAAACCATGAAGGGTGTGAGGTAGGAGGGTGATGGCAGTATTTTCTGAGCTATTGCGGGGTGTGGGGGGAGACAAGGGTAGTAAGATAAAAAGAGAGGGACTTTTGATGACTTTTCATTGTGTGGCTAGGATATCTGAAAGGTGGGGGCTGCTCCCTGGTGAGCAGGGCTGGGAAGGCAGGGCAGCGAAGGCGTGTGTCGGTCATGTTAAGTTAGAGATGCTTATTAGACACCCGTGAAGCTGTCAGCAAGGCAGTGGGCCATGGGGCCAGACCTGGCCCCAATACATGATGAGCATTTAGGTGGCATTTCAAGTCTTAGGCACCTGGGAGAGCAGAGAGCAAGACAAGGGCATTTAATGACATGGGCTTTTCTGGAAGGAGATGAGCGCAGCCAGAGGGTTTGGATTGAAACTGCCTAAAAGTGCTGTGCTTCCTTAACAAGCCCGCTCCCGGCCAGGCATCCAGGGCCCGAAAGTGAGCAGAGCCTGCTGCTCAGTGCCGACAGCCCAGGGCAAGTCTCCTCGCCCGGCCCTGGGCACTGGGCATAGATTCCTGGGCTCAAATACAACCCACTGAAACAGAATGCCCAAGGTGTCTGCATTTTCCAGTTCCCTGGGTGAGTCTTTGCACATGGAGGTGAGAGAGAGAGAGAGAGAGAGAGAGAGAGAGAGAGAGAGAGAGAGAAAGGGAGCAATTTCCTCTTTCCCCTCCGAAGGTGGGGCTGCTCCAGAATTCAGGAAAGCAGTCTGTTCTGTTAGCTCTGCTGTGTGTGTGTGTGTGTGTGTGTGTGTGTGTGTGTGTGTGTTGGCATGCATGGGGGGCGGGCACGGTGTCCCAGGAGGACAGAGTTTGCATTGATGAAAACCCTTCCCAGCCCTTTGATACCTCTTTCCCGCCGCCCTGAAGTTAACCAGCTCAGTCCTCGGTGCATCCCGTTCGCTGGCCACACTCACTCGGCCCAGGATGGCATTCTGTCTGACCCTGCGCATGGCGCTACTGCTTCTCTTCGGGGTCCTAGCCCCTGCGGTGCTCACAGGTAAGGTGCTCCCTTGGGCCCAGGGGGCAGAGGTCCTGCACAGCAGATGGGGCGGCCTCTGGGGCGATTCAGCGGAGGCTCCCATGAGACAGATGGCCGCAGTTGGGAACTGGCAACCCCGGGACAGTGGCCCTGAAGCAGGGCCAGGAACGTTAGCTGCTTGGGGGACAAGGGGGTTACTCCTGTACCTAAAATCTGAAAGCTCCCAGGTGTAGGAGTGAGGAGGGGGCACCAGGCCCAGGGTAAGTGGCTGAGAAGCGAGAGACCCTGGGCCCCTGGACAGAAGACCTGGACCCTGCCGTTTACTTTTCAAACCCTGCATGCCTCTCCCTGCTGGTTTTCTGAGAAGTCTTTCAAGAGCGAAGCCCCAGGTGCTAGTTCTGTATCAGGAAATAGTGTTAGTCCTGTATCAGGGGGAGTGCAGGGCTAGAGACTCCTCAGAAAACTGAGGATGTGGGACTCAGGCTCTGCACGGAGGCCATAATGTCTGGGTCTGGTGTCCAGCGAGAAGGAGAGTCACGACAGGCTTGGGCGGCAGCTCCCAGACCTCAGCCCCAGCTGGGCATGGCTGTGGGGCCCCGAGCTGGGGCTGGCCCAGGCTGGCTTCAAA
The DNA here is from genome assembly GCF_000147115.1 of Myotis lucifugus. NCBI lineage: Eukaryota > Metazoa > Chordata > Mammalia > Chiroptera > Vespertilionidae > Myotis > Myotis lucifugus. Next base: position 28,003,018 of record NW_005871051.1, read on the forward strand.
GCCTGAAAGGAAAGGCACACCTGGGTTACGGGTGGGCTTTCTCCTGGAAGAAAGTGATCTCTGCTGCCACGACGTAGCCAGAGAGCAGTGTTTCAGAGCCCCGGGCAGGGGTCCTGGAGCGAGACCCTCCCTGCAGCATGGGCTCTGGGGGAAAGTCCATGGGTCTGTGGGGGAGGCAACTGGAGAGCAGGTGAGTAAGCAGGGCCCCGGGGAGAGCCGCCTGTGGGTCTAGCGGTTGAAAAGATGATGTGGAGGCACGATGAGCTGGGGCCTCGCCTAGAGAGCACGGTAACAGAGACAACGCAAGTGATGCGGAGAGATACGAGGTACGAAGAGGAAAATAGAGGCAGAGAGTCAGTCATATGAGCAGGATGCAGGCGGATATTGCTAGAAAGTTAGTTTTAATACGAGAGAACACATAGGTCCTGGCTAGATCACAACCTAGCGAGTACATCGTGCAAGTGACTACACGAGTGACCATAAGACGACAGCCTCGTGTTTAGCATCACCGGGATCTCACTTTGCCTCACCTCCTTCCACATGGCCTACCAAGAGGGACAGGCAAACTCCTCTCAGGGTTCTGGCTGGCTGTCCTCCTTCCTGC
>NW_005871051.1:28003915-28008655 GCF_000147115.1 Myotis lucifugus
ATTTACTGAAAGGCAGGGCGACTGGGGCGGTGGGGCTGGGGGAGAGCCCACAGTGCCCAGGCCTGTGTCACGAGGCCCCACACCTCCTGGTTTCCTCGGTCAGAGCACGAAGTCGCAGAACCTTGTTTACCCTGGTCCTTGCAGTTTGGGCCTTAACATCCCTGTGGCTGACTCACAGCTCTCCTTACAGGCCCATGGGTTCCATCTCTGTGCCTTTGCCATGCTGGTCCCCTGCCTGGCATTCTTTCACCTCTGCCCAGATGGAGCTGTTTCTGGCACCCTCCTGATGACTGCTTAGGGGTGCTGGGTGGGATATTGCCTTTAAACCTTGTTTTCCCCTAATACGACAGCAAACTGAGAAAATACAGAGGCATATAGATGAGGATAAGAAAGTGAGCTGGTCCTTCCCTGGTCACTGCACCTCCTTTGCTGGGGGCTGGGGGCTGAATCTAGGCTGCTCCTGGAGCATCCGCCTGGGTGGGCAGGGAGCTGGCTGGCCCCGGGGGCTCTACTGCTTTGGCACAGATGAGCCCTGGAGCAGCCTTTGGGGGTCTCCTGATAGAGTCCGCTGCAGCAGGCACAGCACATGGAGCAGCCTGGCCTGTGTCCAGCCGTGCAGCTCATGCCAGAGGGAGGCTTCCCGATGATGACGATGACAGCATAGTTATTAACTGTGCGGCTGTGAGAGGCATGGTCCAGCCCTGATTCTCAGGTCGGGAAAGTGAAGCGGACGGTGAAGTCAGTCTGCCTGGTCCCTGGGTGAAAGCATGAAGGAGCAGGATTTGCAAGCCCAAGGGCTTAGCTCCTGGAGCCTCAGGGACTGGTTGGTCTTGGAGAAGAGGCTGGAGGAGGGTACACTTAGCAGGGACGAGGCAGCCTGGGCCAGTGTGTCCGACAGGGAGGAGCCAGGCCTCTGTGGGGAGCAGCAGAGTGAGGCTGGTCACTGGGGAGAGAAGGGGAGAGAGGTTCTGGGTGCACAGCCCAGCCGCCCTGCTCAGGGGGCCCACTCTCCCCAGAGATGGCTCCCAGGGTCTGGCAAAGGCAGGGGTGGCTAGCTCCAGGGAGTAAGCCCCTGCTCTCCCAAGGGCCATAGGGCCTGTCACTCCTCCTCCTGAGCTCAGAGTTGATTCCCCAGATGCCACCCAGGTCGGCTGGGCCAGGTACCCAGGAGCCCTGTGGCGGCCTCCCTGGCCAGGTGCCCAGCAGTCGGAGGTGAGCTTCGGCCAGCAGTGGTGGGACAGGGCGGTGCCTGCCTGCCGCCCTGTCTTGGGTGTGTGGGGAGCTAGTGGGAGCCAGTGGTTTCTCCATTTATCTTGGGAGACAGACATTCTTCAAGCCCTAGACCTCAGGGTCTGCCAAGCAGTGGGCACTCTCAGGCCTTTTCTGAGGTCAGCATGGCTGGAGCCTGGAGCCACCGGGGGCCTGGTGCCTTCCGTGGCAGCTTCAAGGCTATAGGCCCCTGACCTTCCAGACAGTGACAAAGGAGGCCTGATAGGGTCACTTTGTCCCCCTCACAGGGACAACTTCACAATTGGGGGGGCTAGGGGTAGCCCAGACACAGTGCTGTAGGTGAGCCTTGGGCCCCGCCTGCTGCCGCACCATTGGGTGCTGGGCCTTTTGTCCCTAGAGCCTCCCTGCCAGGGAGTTTTCTGAAAAGGGGCACCATCTTGGGCAAGCCTTGGGGAGTGGGACAGTTGGTTCCTGCCTGCTAACCAAGCCTTGGAACTGAGCCAGCCCAGGCCTGGGAGAGGCTACAGAGGCAGGGCTGGGGGGCCTTATACCAATTCATTGGGAAAAGATTTTTAAGTTTACAGAAAAAGTTGCAGGATTATCCAGTGACCAGTATATTCCTGCACTTGGGATTCACCAGTTTCCAACAATTTGGCATATTTTACTGTCTTCCTGTCTCTCTCTACCCACCTGCCTATCTGGTTGCTGAACCATTTGAGAGTAAGTTGTAGACATGCCCCTTTGCGCCTAAATATGCCCAAGAACAAGGGGGTTCTCTCACATGTCCACACTGGGAAATGAACACGGATGCAGTACTGTTATGTAAACCACAGCCTTACTCAGCTTTCGCCAGTGGACCCGAACTGTCTTTTATAGCAGCCCCTCTGCCCCATCCAGGAACATACGCTGCATTTAGCTGTCACCCGTCCTTGGTCTCTCATCTGGAACAATTCCTCAATCTTCCTTTGTCTTTCATGACCTTGACATTTTTGAAAACCCAGTTATGTTATAACTGACTCCAAATTTGGGCTCAGTTGATGTTTCCCTACGGTTTGCCCCAGGTGGGCACTGTTGGCAGGAAAGGCCCGGAACTATCCTTGCATCTTTCCAGAGCATCCCTGGGTCAGTCAGGATCAGGCATGGCGGGAGCCTGGAGCCTGCCTGCCGCCCTGGTCTTGAACTTTCCTGAGTGGCTGGGGCCGCCTGTTCAGGAAGGATGGATGGGCCCAGGAATGGGGTGGTGCTGTGGGGCTCCTTGGGACCAAGATCCTTGGGGTGGGGGGTGGGTATTGGCATGAGCTGCCTGGGGCCGAGCTAGGGTATGAGGCTGGGGTTATCACACAGGCCTCTCAGCCTTGTCCCTTCAGTTTTTTGGGGCCCTGGGTACCCGAAACCCTTGCTAACCCCCACCCATGAGCAAAGAAAGGCTCCTGCAGACTCTGATGCGCTATTGAGTCTCAGCTTGTATGGGGGCAGGGGAACCACCGACACCCCTCTGGGCCTGTTCTGTCTGGAGACAGTATGTGCTGGGCTTAGTTCCTTGGGGTAGAGAGGCCCCTTGGGCTTTGAGTCGCAGACACACATGGGCGTGTGTGGGTGCTGGACCCCATGTCCTGTGGGCCGTATGGCTTCACCCAGGTGAGGGCCAAGGAGAAGCAGGGCTCTCAGTTGCCTCACCTGTGACACGGAAGGCTGGAGTCGTGCTGGTGAGCCCCGGGGCCCCGTGGACAGGGCCATCTCCCCGCGGGGAGCCATTCCTGGAGGCAGCCTGGGCCCAGCGCCTGTCCTTGGCCTTGCAGCCGAGGACCCGCAGGAGCCCGTGCCCACCCTGTGGAACGAGCCGGCCGACCTACCCTCGGGAGAAGGCCCCGTGGAGAGCACCAGCCCCGCCCGGGAGCCCGAAGCCACCGGCGCCCCGGCCCCCACCGCCCCGCCCAGCCCCGAGGACAGCACCGCGCGGGAGCGACTGGACCCCGGCAGCAGCGGTACGAGGCAGCCCAGGCCGCGGAGGGGGACAGGGAGGGCGGGAAGGCGGGGAGCGAGGCCGGCCGGCCGGGCTGACCAGCCCTCCTTCTGTCCTGCAGGCTCCCTGGGGCCCGGCGCCATCGCGGCCATCGTCATCGCCGCCCTGCTGGCCACCTGCGTGGTGCTGGCGCTCGTGGTGGTCGCGCTGAGAAAGTTTTCCGCCTCCTGAAGCGAATAAAGGGGCCGCGATCCGCCGGGCGCGCCCGTGTCTTCCGTGTGTCCAGCGTGAGTGTGTGGCGGGCGGGGCGGGGCGGGCGGCAACTCGCGACACGGGCGCCTGTGTGCACGTGGCCGGCGCCCGCAGGAGCCGCGGGGTACGGCGCGGGGTGCGGAGCGGGGTGCGGAGCGGGGTGCGGCGGGCGGCGCTCGGAGCAGAACACCCTCCCTGCCTGCCCCTCCGCCCTGGCCCCAAGCCTTCGAGCACCGACAAGTGGGAGGCCAGGCCGGGAGAGGGCGGGGGTAGGGCGGCCAGGCCATCGCGGGGACCCCTCTACCCCAGGGAGCCCCAGGAGCTGGAAGAGCCGAGGAGTGAGGCGCTGTCAGCCTGGCCTGGTCCCCCACCCACAGTCCCAGGCGGCCCCCAGGCCGGGCTTCCCGGCAGCCAGGGCCTCCAGGCGCCCCACCCCGCCGCCTCCTTCCCCTCCTCCCCAGCTTGGCCCTGGCCCTCCGACCCTGATCATGCTCTGTCTTCACGCTCCCCAAGGAGCCTAGCATTTATAATTTGGAGAGAGATTATAAATAGTGGCTGACCAGCCCTGGGCGCAGCAGAGAAGCCAGAACTGTGACCTGCCCCTGTTCCCGCCCCCCAGGGGCCTTTGGGAGTGAGGAGAAGCCCCGGAGGAGAGATTGCTATCACCCCGGGCCCTGGGGGGTCCCTAGCGTGGGTGCTGGTGGCAGGGAGCGGTTCCTCCTCCTCTTCCCACCATTTTCTCTTCAGGTACTTGGCCTCTTTGGTTTCCCTGATCTCCTGGCCACACCTGTTCCTGGATACCCCAGATGAGCACACGTGGTCCCCACACACACTCTCCCCAAAACACTTCATGGGTTACAAGTTTCTGCTTATAAAGGACTGTTATGAAACTGACCAGTTTTCATGACACTGTTTAAATCACATAACCTCCAGTGGCCAAAGCCCTCCTCGGAGCAGAGTGAAATAAGTCAAACAGAGAAAGACAAGTACTATATGATTTCACTTACGTGTGGAATCCAAAAATCAAAACAAATACACAAAACAGAAACAAACTCATTGATACAGAAAATAGACTTAGGAGCTGGATGAAAAAGGTAAGGGGATTAAGAAGTACAAATTGGTAGTTTCAAATAGTCATTGGGGATGTAAAGTACAGCATAGAGATATGGTCCATATACCTGGTAATAACCTACCGGATGGATGCCCAGTGGGTACTAGACTTCGTGAGGGGGATCCACTTCCTAAGGGGCTAGAAAATACTTTCAAAATCAATCAGCCAAATATATAACTTTATC
>NW_005871051.1:28009561-28023225 GCF_000147115.1 Myotis lucifugus
GGTATTTGCTTTTCTTGGAACCAACAACTGATCAGGATGCAGTGACTAGTTCATTCCTTATAATACCTGGGCTCCTTAAGGGGCCAGAAGACACGTTACATCCAGCCCATCAGGGAGCCGGAGGCGGCACGGGCCCTCTGCCAAGCCCTGGTAGGCCTGCCACGAGGCAGGGTCTGGCCGTGCAGCCAGAGGCTGGCAGAGGCAGACAGAGGCAGTTGGTCTCTCAGTCTTGTAAATTGGAGACCCAGGGCCGCTCATCAAGCTCATCAGGCAAGGGCAGTCCATCTGCATGCCTGGTGGATTCTAATGGCTTCCAGGGTAGAGAAGGACACGTGCAGGGGTTCGTGACAATCATCACCTTTGCACCTGCCCTGGGCCAGGGACACCCTGGGTCTGGGGTTCTTCCAGTGCTGGGGGGAGGCCCCTGGAGCATGCCAGTCCCCTTCCACCCCCTCTAAGAGACAAGAGGGAGAGGTGGTGTAATACTGTTTAAAATACATTTCTCATTTACAAATGCATCAGAGGAAAGATGTGGGCACCCTTTTTTCCAGTTTGCAAGCAGGGGGCCAAGACATGTGAGCATTCACCACGTGGCCGGGATGAGGGGTCAGGGTGACTCCTGCACAAGGTCACCTTCCCCCAGCGCCCCTCCACGGTCAGTGCGTTTGCCTGCCAGGCCCAGCTCCCACCTGCCTACCCACATCCCCCTGCTGGACTGGGGGCTGGGGGAGGGGTGTCACTGCCGATTCCGGCTGCCCAGCTTCCTGCGGTCCTTATTCTGACTGCGCTGAGGGTCATCCATCTTGTGCACGCGGAAACATTCCTTGAGGTTTTGGGACCGAATCTTGGGATTCAAGATCTCCTCAGTCATGTTGCTGGGGAACCAGCCTCTCTCCTGGTCGTGCAGACGCTCACCAAAGATCCACCCTGCACAGGGAGGGGGAGGGTCAGGAGCTCCTGCAGGGGTCTGGCTGAGCCCTCCTACTGGCACAGGAGCCCAGTGGGCCTTCCCAGAGAAGCCCGCTCGGAGAGCCCCTGCCGGAGACCCTCAGATTGGGGTTGCCTCCCATATTCTGGGGAGGCACCGCCCTGACACCCTCCTAGGGAGCACAGTATGTGGGTATCGCTGTGACGGAACCAGCTAGCTCTGTGCCACAGTGTGTCCCAAATGTATTGCCTTTGGAACCCATTCCCAAGCACTCAGTCATCCTAAGCTGTCCCACACGAGGCAGGGGTCCCCAAGGGCTTTCCCCAAAGCAAGAGGCATCCCAGTGGCTGGTGGGGGTGAAGACTCATTGGTGGTTCCCGGGCCTGGAATGTCACATTGTCCTCTTGCTGGGCATCCCTCTCTGAGCCTCCCGAGGGTCGGGTGGTCAGCTGAGGGTGGCTGTCATGAACTGGCCAGCCCCAGCACAGGGCCCTGGCTGTCCCCCTCCCCCAGAGGTCACCTGCAGGACGGGGTTCCTGGCAGGTCCCAGAGCAGGACAAGGACCTGGGCTCTGAGGGCCTGGCGCTCGCCCTCTGCGGGCCACGTGGGAAGGATGCTGGGCTGTTTTATTCTGGGGGAGGCGTGGAGGGAAACACTGCTCTTTCAATGCCAGGTGAGGCCCTGGAGTTTGGGACCAGCAGAGGTCACCAGCCCGAGGCCTTCTAGCCAGGACCTCAAAGGGGAGGAGGAGTTGGGGGAGGGGAGGGGGAGGGGAGATGCTCCGTGCCGTTTGGGGGATTCTGATGAAGAACAACTGATGTAGCAATAAGGGATCAGTTTTTCAGGGGCGGGGAGTGAACCTCATTTGGTGCTGACACCGTCGGCAGGGCTGGGTGGGAGCTGGGTGGGTGGCTTCTTGGCCCACACAGGGCTCTGAGCCTGGTGGTTAGGGCTCACCTGGAAGCTTGTGGCAAATATGGAGTTTAGAGTTAGGGTCACAGGTAGGGTGAGGGTGGTGGGCCAAGCCCAGGGCCATCGAGGGGAAGGTGCAGAACAGGTGCTCAGGCTGGGCCTGGTGTGAAGGGGCGGCGGACCTCGTGGGTTGGGGGAAGGCGAGCAGAGGCCCTGGGAGAAGCACCTTCTCTGGGCTGAGGAAAAGCTGGGGAAGCCAGGATGGGCAGAGAGGTCTAGGGGAGCAGAGACGTGCCAGGTCCTGGGCTCGCCTACCCATCCGCCAGCTTCTCCACCTGGGGCTGGTGCCAGTTGGGTGCAGAGTCCTGGGTGCATGAGTGAGCGACACGCCCAGCCCCTGCCTTACCGTCTTCCGTCTTGTCCAGGATGTTCAGGATGTCCGCCAGCTCCAGTGTCAGCTCATCTGGCTGCTGGGCCACATATGGGTGCACGCATTGGACCTGGGGGCAGTCTGAAGGGAGGGAGGGAGGTGGCACATTCTCCTCATCCATCACCGCCCTGCCCCACCCAGCACACCCTGGACATGGCCCTGCAGTTAGTAGGGACACACTACCCTGCAGTTAGTAGGGATGTGCTGCCTGTCTTGCAGCAACTGAAGAGAAGTCACTTGAGGGAGGGGGCTTGGCTCCAAAGAAAATGAGAGGAAAATAGCTGGGACTCGGATAAAACATTACACCCATAAAGGGTTGAACAGGCGGTGAGGGCTCCTATTCGAGGCTTCAGAAGGACCTTCTTGAGCTTGGACGAGGCCCTGGGAGCAAGTGTGGGATGCTCAGGACATGGTGGACACTGTCAGACAGGCAGCTGCTAGCAGGCAGCTGGACTGGGGCCCTTTTGCATTTTGTGTGGTTTCCAGATAACTGGCAACCCCAAAGAACACAGGCGCCTGCCTTCTGGGCCCAGACTCCTCTGGTTTCCAAGTGACACTCCTTCAGTCACCATCCAGTGTCTGCCGGGATCAGCACACTGATACCCGCATTGGGCACTAAGCTAGCAGCTGGCACTTGGGACCATCGCCAGTCAAAGTGGGCATCCTAGAGGCCACACAGGACTCTGGGAAGATGGGCTCGGGAAGCATCTGGGGCTGATGCCAAGGAGGCCTCCCCTGTCCTGCCCAGAGGTGTCCTGGTCCCAGAGGGCCACTTACCCAGCAGCCGGGACGTGAAGGAAACAAACTTCGTTCTCCGGTTGGGGGCCAGGGAGGTCATCCAGCGCTTCATCTCACTCCTGGGACAGGGAAGAGGACAAATGCCCCAACCGCAGAGCAATGGCCCCCACAGAGGTGTGGCGTGTCCAACAAGCCTGCTACTCAGTCCTGAGCCTGGCTCAGGGCTCCAGCAGGACAGGTGCCCAGAAATCAGCGAGAGGCTGGGAGCCTGACAGAATCTCCCTCGTGCACTTCACAAAGTCAGTTGGTGAAGGTGAGCCTTGTGCAAACCCCAAAGTTAACCCATGAAAGCGCGCTCGGCAGGGGTCAGCTGCCAAGAAGCCATGACCTGTCAGCAGTGTCAGCAGTGGGGTGGGGGGGCGGGGGGGACTGGAACAAATAAGGTGAAGGGATTTGCCAAAAGGGGGGTGGGGGTAGGTGGAGGTGGGCCAAGGGGGGTGGGGACGGAAAGAGACTGTGCTGGGGTGGTGGGAGCACGATGCAGTGTGCAGATGATGTTTTGTTGTAACACTTGAGACCTGTATGGTTTTGCAAACCAATGTCATCCCAATAAATTTTTAACAACCTGTCAGCTGGGGAGGGCCAATGTCATGCGGTGGGGACTGGACCTAGATGGACAGGGTGGCACCTGTGAGTCTGGGGGTGAGAGGGTGTCTCCCCACATTGATCTTGGCTGTACCTCTCAGAGCCCTGGGCTGCAGGGCAAGTAGCCTGGCTGCTCAGAGAGGTGATGAAATGGGCCCCAGGCCACACAAGGATGGTTCACTGGTCAGCCTGGCCCAAGGGTTCTACAACATCTCATTGGAAAAGAGGGCCTGCCCCCCATCTGAGGCCCTGAGGGAACACATGTGTGTACGTACACACATACACACACACACACACACACACACACACACACAAACACACACACACACACATACACAGCAATATGCTACACCTGACTAACCCCGGACAGAAACGCTCACCACAGGTCTGGGGGTGGGAGGAACGGGAACTGGGCGGGCCAAGTGCTGAGCCCTGGAGCCTTGCTCCACCTGGGATGGTGACACGAGTGGGCACTCACTGAGAGGACGCCTTCAGCATGTAGGTGGCCTCCCGGTCGTCTGCGTTCTCGAGCAGCCGCAGAATGAACACGTTGGCCAGCGTCTGGCCCTGGTCCTCGAGCTCCTCCACGCGGAGCAGGCCGCGAGGGGCCGAGTCAAACACCTGGTACTTGTCTCTGGGGACCAAGGGTGGCAGGCGGGCATGTAGGTCCCAGGGAAGCCTAGGGGTCCCAGGGGACACCTCACCCTGGCCCCCAGGAGGACCAGCCCCACCACTGCCACTCCTCACCCCCATCTCCGGGAGGCCCCACCAGAACTCCTGTTCCCCCCCTCCAAACCTCCCCCGCCCCCCTGCCTCCTGCCTCAAACCACCCCTCCCATGGTGTGGCTGGGGGACCGGACAACACCACAGCAGCTGCTCTGTTGAGCACTCACTGTGTGTCAGGCGCTGAGCTGGCCTCTCCATATCCCTGTAAAAGCCTCATTCAACAGGAGGGGGATCTGAGCCCGGGAGTTTTGAATTAACTTGCCCAAACGCCCAAGTCTCAACAAGAACAGAGCTGACCTTAAACCTGACTGAAAGCCTGAGCTCCATGCACATCCTGCCGGCCCTCCCAGGCCGTAGGGAACCATCTCCCCGGGTGCCCTCCCTGGGCTGCCCCCCACAGCATGCTCACCCTCCCCGCCCCCAGTGCCCGGCAGCAGTGCCCGGCGCTCACCCAGGGATCTGCCGGCAGATCACCAGCAGGTCATTGAAGAGGAAGAGGTAAATTTCCTGGAAGAGTTTCTTGGTCCGCAGGGTTCGGGAGGTCTTGGGGCCGGACATCTGCTGCAGCTCGCCCTGCTTCAGCAGCCAGCGGGAGTGGGAGATGATGGGCACCGACTGCGCGAGGGGGGGCGGAGTCAGACGGCTGTGCCCACGCCTGCCCGAGGCTCCCCCAGGGCCCTCACTGGGGTAATGAGCACGAGGAACAGCGTGCCAGGGCTGGGCTGGGCCCAGAGCACACGCAGTGCCAGTGGGAGGAAGGGGCAAGTCCTAGGCAAACGCGGGAGGGCAGGGTGTGTGTGTGGGTCTGTGTACATATGTGCAGCTGTGTATGTGTGTGTGTTTGTGCCTGTGTGTGCAATTGTGAATTATCTGTTGCATACGTATCTGTGCATGCTTCTATATATGTGTGTTTGTGTCTAAGTGTATCTACGTGTAACTACTGGCTGAGGCAGGTGAGGGGATCACACACACACAGAGGTGCCCACATGAACACCTGTGTGTGTGTGTGTGTGTGTGTGTGTGTGTGTGTGATCCCCCTCACCTGCCTCAGCCAGTGCGATGCAGAATCAGAGCAGGGGCCAAGTTCGGAGGGAGAGGAGAGAACTGGGTTGTGTGAGGTCCCCACTTCGTGGCTCAAGGGCAGGCGCCTGGCACCCGGCTCAGCTTGGCAGGTGGAGATATATAGGGGTTCACAAGGCCATGTCTGCATCCTCGACTGGGGCTCAGCCCCCAAACCCAGCACGACCTCAGGGACCCTTGGTGGGCACTGCATGTTCATGTGTCCACAGCACCAAAAATGCATGCCCTGAGGTCCACTGATGCCTGAATCTTTACGCAAAGTTGGGGAGAAGGTTGGTAACTTCCCTCGGAATTTCAAACCTTCCAGCTTTAAGAATCCCTGGGCTGCTCCCTTTTAGGTACTTGGTGTAAATACACAGCCAGTATATGAGAGCAGGTGGCTGCAAGCTCCTTGCCCACCATCTCTCAGAAGACAGTCTAGGCCAGTGATGGCGAACCTTTTGAGCTCGGCGTGTCAGCATTTTGAAAAACCCTAACTTAACTCTGGTGCCATGTCACATATAGAAATTTTTTGATATTTGCAACCATAGTAAAACAAAGACTTATATTTTTGATATTTATTTTATATATTTAAATGTCATTTAACAAAGAAAAATCAACCAAAAAAATGAGTTCACGTGTCACCTCTGACACACGTATCATAGGTTCGCCATCGCTGGTCTAGGCCCATGTGATGGCCTGCGACTAGGGGGCCGAGGGGTGCCCTCCAGTTAGGGGCTCAGGGACGGCTTCTGGGAGGTGACACTGCACTGAGACCAGCGGTGGCCAATTGAGGATCCTGGCCAGCGACCCAGGCTCCAGACCAGCTGGGCTGGATGGGGACACTCGGATGCGTGAGGGCTCACCTTGATCTTAAACTCCATCTTCTTCTGAATGCTGATCATCTGCTCCGTGCGGCTCATTTTCCTGACGCCCTCGTTGCATGCTTTTACCACCTGGGATGTAAAGCAGGACACATCAGGGCCCCTGCAGCCCGCTGTCCCGGGTCACTTCCTGCTGGCCACTCAGGCCCCAGAGGGCTGAACAAGCGCTGTGGTCAGACAGTGCACCCACAGCTGAGACGGAGCGGCCAGTCTCAATCAGGCTGGAGCTCCCTTCTCTAGCACCTTCTTGGACAAAGGCAAAGTGGGAAAACTTGTCAGGCTGTTAGAAAGCAAATTTAAACAATAAGATGTCCTTAGTCATTTGTCAGACTGGAAAAGGCAGTCGGGGTGGAGAAGGAAGACAGTGTGCTCTCTGCGCAGGACACGCCTGATCCAGGGACTCTTCTGGATTCCAAAACCAAATACTAAATTAGTATTTCCCAAAGACACGCCGGCATGCGAGGGAGCAGGAGCAGGAAGGCAGGAGTGGACGAGGAAGCAATTTACTGGGGAAAACAGAGAGAACCATGCTCACCAGTTCCAGTTCCTTGTGGGCGTCCAAGGCGGTGCATTCACGCTCAGACCTCTCCTCCACCCTCTTCAGGATGTTCTGAGCACAGGAGAGTCGGCATGAATTTTCCTAACGGCCATTCCTCCCCTCTCCGCTCCCGCCCTCCCTTTGCAGTGGTGGCCTCATTGCTGCACCAGTCCAAACAGCCTCTGGTTGCTGCAACACCCACACCCACGTACAAACAACCCTACCAGGTGACAACAGAGGGCAGAACCCTCAGCTGGGCCGAGGGCCGAGCATCCTGACTCAATGCCTTGCCTGGCTCTAAATTGGTAACCACAGGTCAGTCTCCTATGAGGACTAACCCTGAGGGCCAATCCAGAGCCTGACACCTCACTGCACAACAAACATCAAAGCGAAGGAGGCGACCAGGTGCTGGCGGGGAGGACAGGTCCAGCAGGGAGGGACCGGAGGTGATGCAGACCCGAGGGGAGCTCCATGCTCATGGCAGGCACCAGGGGCTTCCCTCCCCCTCCGCTGGGATTTGAAGCCAAGTCGCAATAACCCCAAAGCTTTCTTGACTTTGGTCTTACTGATCAAAATGTCTGTTTTCTAATTGTTAAATTCTCTTGAATTATCAAAAAATGATGCTCACGTTGCCTTTACCTATAGATTACAATTTTTGCTTTGCTCTCCAAACTTTGCATGGTTTCTGCCTCACAGTCCTGTGTCTATGGTTTTGGACCAGCTCGGTCCCCTGGGGAGGTTTGGGTGTGTCGGAGCACAGTCCTCTGCCAGCTGCCCCATGCAATGGCTGTCCAAACAGCGCTGTTGACCACTCCGTTCCTTCAGACACCTGCACGGTGGCATGCCTTTTCGCCCTTCACACGATGCTCAGCCTCCCTGAGACCAGACCAGACCCAGATCCTTGCTGCCTCTGGCGTCTCTCAGCCACACCGCCACGACCTCCTGTGTGGTCACCTGCCCAGCTCTGTCCGCAGCCAAGCCAGAGCCTGCAGTCATCCCAAGTGCTTCCTTGCACCCTCACCAACATGGGGCCACCAAACCTTGTCATTAATGGTCCCCCTGTGCCCAAGTCCGCATGGTTCAGGCCCCATCTTTTCCTCTGGAATAAAACTCCCACCCTGCGCGGGGCCCCATGCTGAGGGTGGTGCGGCTTCTCAGCCAGGTGCACGGGACCTTCACACTAGCTTCCTCTCCGTTCCTTCTGGGCACGGTGTGTCCCAGCGCTGGGTCTCCGGGTCCCTTTCTGTCCTTCCTCGATGGTCTCACTCTTAAATGCCATCTCCGTGCTGAGAACTCCAGCCCCTACTTCTCCCTTTGACTCTAAACCTGAATATTCAACTGCTCAAAGTCATCTCAAGCTCAGCTATTTCAACATGAATCTGGGCTGCTCCCCAGACTGTCCCCCCCACCTCCGGAAGCTGCTCAAACTAGAAGATTCTTCTCTTCCTTCCTTCTCCACAGAAGCAAGTCCCAGGCTCAATTCACTCACTTCCCTCCAGGACCCTTCCACTCTCCACCCTCCATGCCAGCCATGCCACCCTCCTTTTTTTAATTGCTTCCTAGCCTCTTCTCCCATGTTCTCTCTTGCCCTCCTGCCCATCACTCTCCTCATGGTGGCCTCTGTGTGCTCTTACAAATGTCAACTAGATCAGGGGAATCCCTGTCACACTGAGGACAGAGCCCAATGTTTTACCTGACCTCTTAGACCCCTTGCTGATTGGTCTCTGCCTACATCTCCACACTCACTCCCCTCATACTCCCCCAGCTTTTCACTGGCCTTCCTGTCTGTGCACCTGGCTGCCCCAGGGCCTTTGCATAAGCTGTTCTATCACTTGAATGGCTCCTGCCTGTCAGCCATCTCTCAGCTTAAATGTCACTCATTCGAGACTCTTTCCTGTCCCTTCAATTGGTTGTGGCCAGGAAGGCACCCAATTATGTTACCCAGTTTCACTGTCCTCATTGCCATGACCACTTCCTGGTTGTGCGTTTGTTGATCTCTCCTCCTTGGCACACAGTAGGAGTTTAATTAGGGCTTGTGGAACAGACTGAATGCCCGAAGGAAACAGGTGTGCGGCAGAAGTATACACAAGCCCCACCTGCCGGTCGGGTGGGAGAGGCAGTACCTGCACCAGAAGCTTGAGGCGTGTGATCCTCTGGAAAGGCAGGATGAGGAAGGAGGAGAGAGGCAGTCCCCTGCACTTGGGGTCGAGCTCCAGCTGCGCGATCAGTTCCCGAAAGGCTGCCTTCTCCTGGCTGGGGACACAGACACGGGAGTAAGTCTCTGGCTCCCCACCCACAGCCTTGTAGGAACCAGACAGCCCACGGGCACCAAACGCCCGTTGCTTGATTTATTTATTTATTTTAATGTAAAATAGTGGCTTCACATGCCTGGCCCACGAAGACTTGGCCGAATATGCTGCGTGTGGGAGGGCAAGTCTATGAATCAGATGCACAGCCGGATGGTTTACCCAGCAGGAACCCGTGGCGAGGTGAACCCACGTAGTGACAGGAACAGGCAGCAGCTGGAGGCCACTGCCAGGAACCTGCGCTCCTCCTGCAGGTGGAGGCACCTTGTCTGCAGATGGGCTCGGCCCTGGGCCAGGCCCACAGCTGGCCTGCAGCTGACGAGGGTGCCAGGAAACTGCCGCTGGAGTTAGACTCAGGCCCTCTGGAGGGACATGGACCTCTGCCTGGGGCTCAAGCCCAAACAGTCTGCACTTGCAGCCACACCAGTGTACCCGTGGGCATTGTGATACCTGGATTCCTGTCCTCCTGGAAGCCTGTCTTCTCACATTGGTGCTCAAAGCTGGCTTCCGATTCCCTCCAATCCCAATTTCAAATCCCAAACATAACCCCCCCCCCAATACTCCAGCTTTAAAACATCCACAGTGGGAATGACAGGGTTTGACAGATAGGACCAGGGAAGTAAGTGTGGCAATCACATGTCACTACCCAGCAAATTCTTGCATGCCCCATCTAAGAACACATCCCTGGTTACACTGCCATGATGCCTGGCATAGAAATGCAAAGGATTCAAAAGAGGCCAGTTGGGCTCTAGCTGGTTTGGCTCAGTGGATAGAGCTTTGGCCTGCAGACTGAAGAGTCCTGGGTTCAATTCCGGTTTAGGGCACATGCCCAGCTTGTGAGCTTGATCCCCAGTGGGGGATGTGCAGCCGATCAATGATTGTCATCATTGATGTTTCCATCTCTTTCTCCCTCTCCCTCCCTCTGAAATCAATAAAAAAAATATTTTTTAAAAAAGGCAAGTTGACTGAAAAAGTATTTTGTCAACTGAAATGCCAAGAAAATTTCCTAAATGGGTAGATTAGCAAGAAATTCAAGGGCGTTGCTGGGTAGCCACCAAAGAGACTTCCTCCTGCCCATCCTTGTTTTGTCTCTGGTTCAAATCACTTTCTTGCCATCCTGGCCTCAAGCTGTCCTCTTGGCCTCAAACTCCCTTTTCTACACCTCACAGAGCTCTGCACAGCTGGACAGAGGTCCAATGGGCACCACAGCTGACCGTCTCAGGATCAATATTTCTCTAGTGACATGGAACCCCCCCGGAACACACCAGGCATGGATATTATCCCGGGAAAGCCAAGGTCCAAGGGCCAGGGCTCCGTGTCTCCGTGTCCCCGTGAAGCGTGGCCCGCAGCCCGGCACACTCACAGCAGCTGCTTGTAGGTCCTCTCCTGGTAGGTCTGGTTGCTGACGTAGGTGATGTAGACCGAGAAGTGGTTGGCCGCATAATGGTACACGATGTCACACACGTCCGAGATGACAATGTTCTCCTCCATCCGGCGCTCCAGCTCCAGGAGGAACCTGCGGAAGGCAGCGGCTGTGGGTAAGGGCGCCTGGGTGGAGACTCAAAACACACCTTCGCCAATAGGTCTCGCCCGGACAAACCAACAAACACTACGAGATGAGATCCCCTGGTCGCATCAAGGAATTACTGTCCAGTTTTTTTAGATGGAAATAGCATTAGGACTACAGTATTTTTAAGAGAGAGAGAGAGAGAGAGAGAGAGAGAGAGAGAGAGGGACCTTATCTTTTAGATGTATACTGATAGATTTACAGATGAAATGAAATGATGACAAGGATTTGTATCAGCCCAGCTGGCATCACTCAGTGGTTGAGCGTCGACCTATGAACCAGGAGGTCACAGTTCAATTCCCGGTCAGGGCACATGCCTGGGTTGTGTGGGGTGTGCATGAAGCAGCCAATCAATGATTCTCTCTCATCACTGATGTTTCTATCTCTCTCTCCCCCTCCCTTCCTCTCTGAAATCAATAAAAAAACATTTCTTTAAGGATTTGTATCAGACAGATCCCATGGGTGTCATGCAGGGGTGGGGACGTGCTGAACTTAAATGCTGAAGCGTGGGCTCGCTACACTGGTGTCTCTATTCCGCATGTTTGGAATTTTCCCTAATAAAATATAAATAAATACATACATAAATAAAAAGACCCTTCTCCTTCCAGCGAGGGTGAAGCAGCTGAGGCCGAGGGCGTCTCACAGCTGCTCGGGCCTGGGGCTCTCACCCTCCCAAGCCCAATGCAAGCGGAAAGGCGAGGCGTCAGTGTTGGGCAGGGACCCGTTCGGGGTCCACTGAGAGCCAGCAGCTCTGCCACATCTGATTTCACACCTGGACACTCGGGTTGGACCACATGATCCAAAGCTGAGTTCTGCACTTTTCTTGGTAAAAATCCATGGCCTACAGTGAAAATGGTAAGTGGCCCTTTTACCCTAACAATAGGATCAGAGTTTGTTCTTCTTTGCAGAAATCAGTTGGTAGATGTCTGCTCCTCCCCACTAAGCATATCCCATCCTTCCTAGGGGCTGAGATATAACCACAGTTCTGGGAAACGCTGCCACATGGGCAAACACCCTCCCATTGGTGAGGTGGAGGCACTAACCGAGGCTGCGCTCCACACTGGCTCCGAGGGTCTAACCCCGCAGGCACCAGGCCAGGGCTTTATGACTCTATCAGGATAAAGAATAGCTTACACGGACACCCTGACCTGCCATGACACCAGCCGCACACCCTCCTGACTGTGGGATGCACAGACACTTGTGCTCACGGAAGGACCTACAGCCACAGTCCAGGGGGACGTGATTGACTGCCCTGCTAGGAGGAAGGTGGATCTTTGGATGAACATATTTATTCCTATCTTATCATAGAAAATTCCAAACCTACAGAAGGAGAGAAGCCCACATAAGAAGCACTGGCCACTTGCTCCAGCCGCCCCAGGCGAAAAGGCGGGATGCTCACCGTTGGCTGACGGCCATGACATCCAGGACGTTGGAGAAGAGGATGTGCGCCTCAGACGGGTGCAGGATCTTCTTCAGCCGCTCGTTCTCCATGAAGTGGGACACGAGCAGGTTCAGGCTTTTGTAGTAGGAGGCTTCAGAGGTGACCAGCTCGAACATGGCCTTCGTCAGGGACACGGAGGAGCAGATAAGAGGAGACAGTGGTGGGATTCAGCAAAGAAAAAACACCAACCAACCAACCAACCAACTAACCAACAAACCAACAAACATCTATACATATAAAAGGCTAATATAAGTGTCCGACTGTCCAACTAGTCACTATAACGCACTGACCACCAGGGGGCAGACACTCAACGCAGGAGCTGCCGTGATACACACTGGCCATTTACAGAGAAATGGCACCACGGACCTGGTGCCCACAAAGCAACACTCGGCTTCCCCCAAGTGGGACACAGGCCCCACCACCACCCCGGAGCAACACCCCACCAAATCGCAGCCAATGCTGCTGAGAACCCATGGCACAAAATGCAGCCCACAGCCCAGCCTAGCCCGAAAATAGTCGCTGTGGGCACCGGGTAATGATGTCACATAGCAATGCCTGGCTTCCTCTCCCTAGCGACTAGCCTCCTTGGAGTTTCAGCCCAGGAACATGACTTGCTTTATAGCCAGGTGGAAACATTTTACACTTTAACCAAATGTCTGTGAAGCTTTTCCCATGCCTCATCTCATTTGATCCTCACAGAAGTCCTGGAGTAGGTATTTAGGAGACTCAGTGGAATCCTATTTTCTTTTCATTAACCAGAAAATGGAGATTTAGAAAGCTTAGAAACTTGACCCCACTGAAAAGAAGAAATGGTGGACCTTGAAAATGACTTCAGGTTTTCTCACTGCACAGAATATAGTCAAACACTGCTGCAGTTAAATATTTTACCCTTTGTTCTCCCTGCGTGATCTACAATAATAATCTGCTTCATGTTGATATTTATGGCTGTGTTGCTGACAATCACCTGGAAGAGAAGTTGGGGTGCTTCACTGGGCTGGAAAAAGTTTAGCTAAATCAGAAAGCAGGTCTAATTAAGCAAGTTTAGAGAGAGAGAGAGAGAGAGAGAGCTCTCGCTGGCGCCAATCGCATGCATGTGTTTCCATCTGTCATTGTCAATCGTGAATTTAGTTGACACTTCTATTATAGAGCAAGGGTGAATATCGATATTAAAGTATTTCTTCTAATTAATTTCCTTTCAATATGCACGAATTCGAGCACCGGGCCTCTAGTATCTATTTAAAACACATAGACACAGATAGCCAGAGGGAGAGGGGGTGAGGGGTAGGTGGAGGTGGGCAAAGGAGGGGAAAATGGGGCAGGAAAGAGACTGCTTTGGGCAATGGGCGCACAATGCAGGGTAAAGAGCAGTTTACTGAGTTGTACACTTGACACCTGCATCGTTTTGTGAACCAATGCCTCCCCAATAAATTCAACTTTTAGAAAAGAGGAGACAGTGGTTACCACTGCAGACTGGCCCGCAGGAGAGTGCC
>NW_005871051.1:28023325-28024266 GCF_000147115.1 Myotis lucifugus
TGTGGAGAGAGGTGGGAAAGTCAGCTGTGCCCATCATCTAGGAGGCGTCCCCAATCACAGACCTTGGGCCACCAGCAGGGGTGGAAGCCACCCCCCGCCCCCTTCGCCCCAGGTCCATAGCATCTCCTGTTGACTGAGACAGTGACAGTAAGAGGAGGCGTTGAAGTGGGCCCTGCCCACGGAGGGCACAGCACGCTGGCTGCATTGACCGAAGAACTACGGGCCCAGCATGAAGCGGAGACCCACCCACCTTTGGTTTTGCCAGCATCCACCCAGGCCCTGCCCCCCGCCCCCCCCCCCCACGTCTCACTCCCCAAGCACTGCCTGGCAAGACTGAGCTAGATTGGCAGGAAGTTCCTTGAAGCTTCTCTGTCACTGATGCTGAAATCAAGTCACTTTCCTGCTGCTGCACTTAAGTTTCTTAAGAAAATGTCAAGGCAGCACAGTTCAGAAGTTCTAAGCAAGTATAATTTAAAAACAAACAAACAAACCCAGCCACTGATCTGGATGAGTGCTACCAATACCAGGAGCAGAAAAATCACCAGGTGTCAGATGCACACCTGCGGGGCTGGGCATGGAGACGCGGCCCCGGCTCAACTTCCCCCAGGTCCTGGGGGCCGAGGGCATCTTTGTCCTGAGGACAAAGGATCAGGGACAGCGGGGCGGAGGCAAGTGGCCTTTCAGCCACAGACACACAGAGGGGCTGGACCTGAATCACTGCCAACTGGTATTGGCTGAGCCCATTTCCCACAACACTCACCCCCTCTTTCTCTGTTTTTGGGCGGTTAGTCATCTGGAATTTGTTTTCCAGGGTGTTTGTCTTCATTTTATATGTCAAATTATTTGCCACATCAATAAAGTTGTTTTTTCCTTATCAGTATTATTTTTATTCTCAGTCATTCAAGACTTTCCCTGGCAGCATGGAGCTGAACAAGGATCCA
>NW_005871051.1:28024366-28037654 GCF_000147115.1 Myotis lucifugus
TTCTTCATCATCATTCATTCATCATTCACTCCTCACTCATTCATCCATTTGTGCACAAACATTACTGAGCATTTACTGGGTAGGAGCCGACATTCAGTGGTGAACACAGAGACTTCCTGTGCCACCGAAGCTGACACCCAGGGGAGGGGGCAGGGCAGACAGGAGGACCATGCAGGGCAGGTGGAGAGCCGCTGTGGAGCAGCAGGAAGAGGTGTGTGTGAGTGAGTGTGATGTGTGTCGCCTGCTACAGGGAAGCCCTCCTGGATGAAACCAGCACCTATGTCCCAGCCCCTCTTTCCCCACCATCAGGCTCACAGCTCTCTGCTAGGCTCACACAGGATTGCTGTCCCCAGGGAACACTCAATTAGGCTGACCCGAATTTTACGAATCACGGCTGGGTCTCCCAGGGGCGCTTTTAGCACCCACTATTCCTTTGGATGTCTGCCAGAAGTCACCCTGCTCCTGGCATGTTCCAGCCCTGCGACCTCAGAGCCCACTCCCGCGTGGCGTCTCTGAGAAGGGTAGGGTCCTCAGTGTTAGTGGTCACAGGTCAACTCGGCCATTTCTTCAGAGGGGTCAGTCCAGCTCATTTGTAGTCAGCGAGCGCTGTGGCAGGCCTGGTGCCCACCCTGGGCCTCAGAGCAGCAGAGTGTCCAAGGCCTTGGCCCTGGAGTTGGCCAGACCTCTGCTGGGAGTGGGAATCGCTTCGCTCGCTAAGCCGCAGTTCTCGGCGGGAAGTGCTCAGCCTGGAGCAGGCCCATCTCAAAGCACCTGAAGACCTGCGGGGTCACCATCGACCTCACCTCTGGGCATTGCCTTCACAGGACCACGCTTCATGGATGGTGCTCCAGCCAGAGGAGTCAGGGAGGGCCTGGCCCAGGACGTGACATGGGGGCTGCGTCCCAAACTTGGACAGGAAGGCCCGTTCCAGGGGCGCCCGTGCAGGGAAGGCGTGAGAGCTCCAGGAGGAGGTGGCGAGTGAGGCGGTGGGGCTGGCCCCAGGCCACTGGAAGGTGTCAAGTGGGGAACAAGAGGCTGCCGGTAACATGTTGAGTAACATGTTGAGCCCATGCCCTCTCACGTCAGTGGCGTGGGCCGGAAACACAGCCTTGTGTCCACAAGGCCGCGGGGGCTGCTGCCATGAGCTCTGAGGCCATGCCCGTCCCTCCATAGGCCTCCCCTGCCACGTTCGGGAGGCCCTAGAACACATTTTTCTCAGTAAATTTAGATTTCCCTCCAAAGGAAGGAAACAGCACATCAGAGAAATCACTGGCGCTCAGCTGGGACCCTCACCGCAGTCTCAGAGGAGCTGCAGGGTGAGCTCAGGCAGGGAGCGTCCCCCTCCTCAGGAACTGCAGACCCGGCTGGCACCACAGCAGCTGCCCGGAGACACCATAGGTGTGCAGAGCCAGGACCCCTCCTCACCCCCCCCACCCCACACAAGGAGCACAGTTCTGGGTCCGCTTGGGGTTCAGAGAACTCAGGCAGCCTCAGGACTGGAGTGGCCCAGAGCTAGTCCACCTGTGCGACCCCTGCGTCGGCCTGCGGACCCGGGTTTGATTCCAGTAAAGGGCACATGCCTGGGTCGCAGGCTCAGTCCCCACTAGGGGGCGTGCAGGAGGCGGCCGATCCATGATTCTCTCTCATCAATGATGTTTCTATCTCCCTCTCCCTTCCTCTCTGAGATCAATAAAAATATATTAAAAAAAAAAAAAGAAGCAAAGGAGACCTCCCCCTACCAGCAAGGGGGATGAAAGAGGAAGCGGGGATGGTGAGACAGCCTAGAGGAAAATAACCTGCTTCTGATCCAGGAGGGCCGACCACCAGCCCCAAAGCACAGCACTGGTCCTTAGGAACTCAGCTGACTGACCCAGAACTGCCTGTGATCTGACACAGTTCAGCTGTGTTGTATTTCTCCATGTGCCCTAGGTCCTCATGTTGGGCCAGGCAAGCTCACCTTACCGATCCTTCACACCTGCTCCAACATCCCCATTGGTACTGCCCGGTCCCTCCTCCCGCCAGCATCGCAAACTCAAAGCTGGACAAAGCTCACCTCCACAGCTCAGGATTCTCTGGGGACCCCCACGTGGTGCTTTCCTCACATATGTGGCCAATAGTCATTCACACCCCACAGGCAGAGATGACTCCGGGCTTGTGCCCGACCCTACTAATCCTCAAAGGAAATGCAAGGAGGTCAAGGCTGAATGAGCCCCTGGGGCCCCGGCTGTCACATGGGTGACAACTAACTGCTGGCACTGCTGTGGGACTAGGGATCATATGTTAAAGGTAAGCCACACATGACAGCATTGGGGTGCCCGGTGCACACCACACACCACCAGCCGCCCAAACCCAAGCCTTAGCAAGCTCCCACAACTGAGCGCCAACTGTTATGTTTGCTCAAGGTGATCTAGTTAGTAAGTTACAAAAAAGTACACAGTGAAAAGTTTAAGTTTTAAAAGACACAGGTTTGCACAGTAGAAGTGCCAGTTAAAAGCACAAGATAGCATCTACGACTAACACATTGGTCATGATAAACTCCTTAGATAATAGTATAGGGAACCAACACCCTCATACACGGCTAAAGTGTGAAGATAATTTGGCAGGATCTTCTCAAAAATTGAAAAACATGTAATCTTTAAACCAACAATTCCACCTAGCAATTCCCATTGTATAAATCTCAGCATTTTATTGCTATAAATAATGCTGCAATGAACACTAACTGCTATTGTCCAGCAACATCATAAACCATGGAGCCTCATAAAGCTACCAAGAGAGACAGAGAAGATGAAGGAGGAGGAGGAAGACGGGGAGGAGGAGCGGAGAGAAAAAAGAGTGGGTCCTCTATTTGGGCTGATGTGGAAAGAGTTAGAACTGTACATAGTATTTCACCATCTGTGTGCACGCGCTCAGGCCCTGACCCGGGGGGCGGGGGTCGGCGGGGAGACTCCCCTTCACTATAAATCTGTTTGCTCTTTTTGAACTTTATATCAGGTGCATAAATTACTTACCCAAAGGATTCACCTTAAAAACGATAAATGCTAACACTGTCACTTTGTTAAATTGTCTCTGCCTGGGAAAGTCATAGGTGTTTGCTTCCTAGTCAGACAGCACAGGAGCTCGCTGGGGTTCGGGGTGATGGCTACTGTCCACCTTAAGGTGCAAACACCCCTGTTCCCTCCCAGTGTGGGATTAATTTGCTGAATTGTCCCAAAGAGACAAGTATATGATTCAGTGAGGGTTGCTAAATAAAATAACAATCACAATGTAATTTTTTGATGAAAACCCTCAGTAACTTCCTTCTAAAATGGATAGTTTTCTTTTGAAAAAAAAAATACATTTAAGTTCTACGCTGTGAAAATAAGTTGACAAACAATGAAAACGCAGCCTTGATGTCAGAGGCCACTGGGACTGACTGTGAATTGTACCCTAACTGGCTAGCTCCCCTGGGGAGACCCATACAGGGTGCCACTGGGTCTCCTCCCTTCTGGTTCCTAACAGGGCGAAGCTGGAAGTCTGGGCATGTTGGGGCTGTGCTGCCACAGTGCCAGCTGGGCAGGACGCCCCGCATGAGTGTATGTGTGTCCGTGTTTCCTTGGAGACACTCAAAATATTCCCTGCTCGCTTTTCAAACTCTGCACACCCAGCTCCCCAAGCTCGGGGACCGTGGCGAGCTGTCCAGTGTGGGTGAAGATGCACCTCAAATGAGAATGCCTGTTGGAACTGAACCCGATGGGCAGCTGGGACCAGCAAAGATGTGACCTAAGGCAGTGGTCGGCAAACTGCGGCTCGCGAGCCACATGCGGCTCTTTGGCCCCTTGAGTGTGGCTCTTCCACAAATACCGACTTCTGCGCATGGGCCACGAAGTTTCAATCGCACTGTACGTGCGCACCCGCACGTGGTATTTTGTGGAAGAGCCACACTCAAGGGGCCAAAGAGCCGCACGTGGCTTGCAAGCCGCAGTTTGCCGACCACTGACCTAAGGGATACCGTGCAGCCCGAGCCCTTGCCTCCCTGTTTGGTCACTACCTTGAAACAACCTATGGTACGAGCTACAGCAACAAAATGCCACTTTCAACCCACAAATTTAAGTGAGAGCCTCGCTGGTTCCCAGGACATCAACCTGAGCTGGGTCCTCCCTGATACAATTGCACAGGACAGTCCGCTTACACGAGCAGGTATTCAGAACTCTGTGTGTGTTATACCCACCCGTGCCGGTCGGGGGCTAGGACTCCAAGGGAGAAAAAGATGCTTCGTTTTTCAGAGCAGAACACAGGACGGAGCACATTCTAAGCACAACCGAGAAGTCTCTCCCTCTGTCTCTCCCTCTCCCTCCCAGTCTCTCTAAAAACCAATGGAAAGATGTCCTTGGGTGAGGATTAACAAAAAAATTAAATTAAATTAAATTAAAAATAAATGAAGTGATACGTTTGACAATATAAAAGGATCCATCGTCCCTTGTGGTAACTTTCCTTGCCCTGAATTCTACGCTGTCTGATAATACAGCGGGTTCAGTTTTCCAACCAATTGGAGAGCCTCTGTCCTTCAGTGGAGGAGTCAGGCAATCCACATGCATTGCTGTCCCTCACACCTTTGCCATGAACTCTGCCACCTTCTCTTGTGCTGTTTGGTTTTGTGCTTCTCCCCCATTTGCTTTCCTTTATTGCCAGGGCCCTGCTTTCTCTACATTTAGCTTTGCGCATGTGGTAGGCAGTTTATATCCTATTTTAAGTTCTACTAGGATTTATCTCTAAGTTTTCCAAAATATTAAAAACCTTCATTTCTCAAATGATCAAGGTAAAAAAGAATTATCTTCCCTCCCCAACACACAGCCGGTCTCTTTTCCTTGCTCTGAGGATTACAAGGGGGAGAAAATGGCCCCAGGTTGGTAATATGGAGTGAAAGAAACCAAGAGCAAAATTGTGTTGTATAATTCCTTCAACAAGAAAGTCGGGGTCAGTGGCCTGCCTGTGGCTGACGTAGCCCTTGGGTCTCCTGGAGAGGAGGGACGGTCACACGAAGGGGTTCCTCCGTCTCCCCCGGCACCTTCCACCTGGCTGCTTCCGTGGGCAAAGTCTGGTGGGCTCTCCTCTGTCCGGCTCCCCCTGCCTCAGTGGAAGGCCTCTGATGACGAGACATCATGTACATCGAAGGTGCATATAAAACTCTCAATGCAGCCATTTACAAATCCCTGCTCACGGCCCCAGGGATGTCACAGTTTAAACCAATTTCTCCTGATTGCGCTGTACAGGATGCAGGTGGACCGTGGGCGGCCCTTCATCCATCAGCTTCATCAAGCTTTCCCAGGGAGCGGATGAGTGGAGCAACCGGTCTGAGTTAGGCAGCCCTGGGCAGGAAGACTCTCAGTCCGGGTCACTAACTGTGTGCCTAGTTTGTAGTTCGCCTTTTAAATAAAGGAGAAGAGCAAACGTGTCTACAGAATCTGGCGCAAGAGTAAGCAACGGGTCAGAGAAGGCAGAAGATGTGGTGTCAGGACCGCAGCCAGCAACAAACACAAACAGGTTCAAGTGCAGCTTTAAGGAGTAGGTGAGTGCAAGGGGTAGGGGAGGGTGGGGGTGGGGGAGTGGGGAGCGGCAGGGCGGCCCAAGAGGGACGCAGAGAGAATAGATATGATGGGATTATATATTGAACCAGTGGAAAAACCCAATCTCTTCATTTCGTTTTCCCCTCTGTACCCACTTTTTAAATTTCACAACGAACACACACGTGCACACTCACCATTTCTCTCACCCAGTCTCTCTCCTTACTATTGACCATACCCCATACTCTAGTCTCCCTATTCCACAGATTTTTCCCCTTTATGCCAAATAATCTTTGTGCAACTAAAGTGAACACTTAAATTTCTTAGTTACTCATTACTGTTACTGCTCATTTGTAATTGATTAGTTCTGCCTGGTGGCCACAAACCAGGAGGCACCTCAGCGATACCTCAGTCTGATGGACAGATGGGCAGTCTGCCTGGACCAGCCAAGGAGAGGGCAGAGAAGCAAGTGCCAGTTCGAGAGGGGGTGGGCATGCTAGGGCTTTCTTTCAGAGCCTCCCCTCACCCGAGGTTCAAGCGACAGCACAATAAAGTTGTGGGCTACTGAGTGAGAAGCCAAGCGCCAACGGAAGTGATTTCACAGTCACAGTTTGCTCCGCACCACCTAGAGCATTCGTGGTCACCGGTGCCAGGAAATTCCCAACAATAACGGCGGATTTAAAGAATGCAATCTTGCTATGTAATGAAACCACTATGCTGAGAACACTCAGTGTTGGGATTGAGCTATCCTACAAGGTAATGAGTTGTTTTTTGTTGCCCGTGAAATAAGGGAATTTTCCTGCATGTTCTGGGTGGATGAACCCTGCCAAGGCTTCTCAGGATAAGCCTGCTGGGCAGCCTCGAGGCACATTGGTTAAAACACCCCCCTGCCCCCCCATCCCACCCCAGGCGCCCTCACCTCCTGCAGTTTAATCTCTTCCGGCTGGAGGATGTCCAGCACCCCGCTGCTCTGAATCTCCGGGAGGTCTTGCCAGAGGTTAAACCTGGAGTGCGGGTTGCTGAGCAGGCAGATCTGGGGCAGAGCCCTCCTCTCAGGTGGGCTTGCCAGCTCCTCCTGCTCCTCCTCTTCCTCCTCCTCAGGCGTCTCCTCGCTGGACGGGGAGCGGAGGTCATCGGCTTGTATTTCTGCATCCTGTTGCCTCCTGGTTTCAATTTCCTGGAGAGTTGATTTATCTCGGTATTCCTGATATAGGAGCCCTGAAATCGATAGAATTGGAATGAAGAGCAGAAAAATATTTCAGGTGAAGATCTTGCTGAATCACTAAGGCGAGGCATTGTCCTCTCATAAGGGCCAGGGCCCCAGGAATACACCAAGACAGACCCTCAGCCAACTACTGCCAGGCCTTCCCTCCCCGGGAAGGATCAGCCCTTGTAAGTTTTTTTTCAAAGAAGGATAAAGAAACCCCTGAACTGATTTAAAATCCAATCACACAAATATATGCTTTCCCCACACATGAACCCTGCTGGGAACCCTGCTTGGCAAACAAGAACCCACAACTTGCTGTGTTAATAACCAACGTGTGCAGAGTGGATGGAAATGTCCCAATTACGCTTCAGTATCCCCCAGGATGCTTTCAAGGCCTTAAATGCTTCCATATTAAAACTCGAGTATGTTCATTTGTGAACTGGGAGTAGTTGTCAATTCTCATTTTGAAGGAAAAAACATTGCACCATCCTTAGGATGCAAAAGGGAAACATTCCTTTTTTGCGTTTGCAGTTTCAGACTTGCTTCCCTGACCAACTGTACTTGAAGTAAATGTATTCTAAGTCTCCAAGGAGATGTGAGGGTGCCTATGAATCAGCACAGAGGTGGCACCTCCTCCACAGGGAAAAACCCATTTCAGACATCCTGGCTTAGGGGCGGGGCTGTCTCCTCATAGGAGCAGCAGGAAGCTTCCGCAGTAAGGGGGTCCCAGCCTAGGGAGAGGGGAAGCTGGGTGGGGAGGGGAGCGCGCATGTGAGGCTGGGAGGAGGGGCATCGGACTCCAAGGGTCTTGTCTGCCTGCCATGCCACAGAGGCAGCAGCCTATCCTCTGGGCAAGAGAGAGGCCCCAAGAGACCTCGGGCGGGCGGGCAGCTCTGGTCTGTTTTTGGAGGCCCGGGATGGGAAGAGGCTGTGACAGTTCTGCAGGAGTGATGATGGAGGCAGGCCTGAGCTGCAGTGGGTGGAGGGATGGAGCCGCACCTGTCAGGGCACAGTGATAAAGTGGAAGACATGTCCTGGTGCTGCTGGGTCACGGATGATGTCCAGGTTTTCAGACTGGCAACAAGGTCGGTTGGCCCCATTCAAGGAGATGAGGAACACAGGAGGATCTGACTGGGGAAGGGGATGGTGGAGGGATCCCGTGGGCAGCAGAGGGGCACCTAGGTGGAGAGGTCCAGTGAGCAGCTGGACATACTGGTCCGGAGAGTGGTCAGACCTTTGATATGTCTACTCACAAAACAAAGATGATTCTCCCAGGAAAGTTCTGATACGGATAAATGCACCACTTGTATAGCACTGTCTCTTATAATGCGGTACATACACGTTGCCGATTATCCTTCTTTTCTTAAAAAAATATTTTTATTAATTTGAGAGAGGAAGGGAGAGATAGAAACATCATTGATGAGAGAGACTCATTGATTGGCTGCCTCCTGCATGCCTCACACTGGGGATGGAGCCCACAACCTGGGCATGTGCCTTGACGGAATCAAACCCTGACCTCCAGGATCACAGGTCAACATTCAACCACTGAACCACACCAGCCGAGCTAAATCCATCCTTTGGATTAAACTAGTTGGCTTCCGATGTTGCATGACACTAATGATAAAGCCTTTATGGAAAGTGTAGAACTTGTTTAAAAAATTAAGATTCTGTGATTGTACAAGGTTACATTCCAGCAGAATACAACATGGAGTTAATCTGACAAAGGAATGAAAAAGAAAACCTAGTCTACACTAAATGCAATCTGGATTGAAGATCTATAAAGACAGAGGTTTAATGTCACCACGTAAACTGGTTCAGTCATGAGCACAAGATCTCTATTGTTGTCAACAGTAAACCAATTATTCTGTGATTCTGATACTGAGTTTATGGAGGTTTAAAGAAACTAGGTTCCCACAGTTGACTTGGAGTCACTTTTCGATGCTTAGCACAGTGCCTCCCCCACATGGTAGGTACATACGTATTTGTTGAATTGAACACCTTTTAAAAATGCAGTTTCCAAGCTTCACAAAAATATCTAATTTGGCATCTTTTTGAAGGTTCAAAAATACATCTCATGTACGCTACAGTCATGGGTAAAAAAAGTAATGGGTAAAAAATCGTGGGTTAAAAACTATTTCCAGCCCAGCTGCGTGGCTCGGCAGTTGAGTGTCGACCTATGAACAAAGAGGTCACAGTTCAATTCCCAGTCAGGGCACATGCCTGGGTTGTGGGCTCAACTCCCCGGTTGTGGGGAGGGGGGGCGTGCAGGAGGCATCAGATCAGTGATTCTCTCTCATCATTGATGTTTCTATCTCCATCTATTTTCCTCTCTGAAATCAATAAAAAAACACACACCTATATCCAATATCATATGCTAAAAAAAAAAGACAGCAATATTAGCAGTGTGAGTAGTTGGATTGAAAATAATATTTCTGAAATCACATCGTGGCAGACACCATTGGCTGCCTCTCTCCCACCCCTCACAACCCTTCTTCCCAGCTGACAGGGAAGGGGTTTGTTTGAGTGCTGACCCATTCTGTGCTCAGGGAAGTGGGTGAATGTTGACTGATCAAAACTTCCTGTGATAGTTCCCTTCCCCTTGCCAGTGGTGGGATTAGACATAGCAAATGACACAATCTGGCTGAGGCGGGCAAGGGGGATAGCTTCTTAAAAAGATGTCCCTCCCCAGCAGACACTTGAAGACAGACTGCCCTTTTTTGCTTTTATACATGGCTGCTTGAGGATGTGATGTCTGGAGCTGTGGCAGCTATCGTGTGTCATGAAGCCTAAATGCTGAGAATGGTGAAGGAAAAGGAGCTGGGTAATTGCTTGGCTGAATTAACCAACTGCTGAACATCCTACCCCTGGACTCATTAACTGAGATAGAATACTTACATTGTTTAAGGTTATTATTATTATTATTATTATTTGCTGGCTATTCTGTTACTTTCAACCAAAGACTTCCAATACAAGTGCTTTTAGAATATTCTTAAAATTTCATTTTCTTTTTTGTGGTATTTAAAGTACGTATTTAAAAATCAATTTTCCTAGAGTTACTGTGATTACACAGAGTTGTCTGACACACCGTGTCCCCATTTTTCATATCCTGTTTAAAAAGCTTTAAAATTCAGATTCAATAGAGAGTACTTTTACCCGAGGAACTGTTATTAAATTTCTGTGCTCAATGTACTGTTAATATATGATGTTTTCCTACTTTATATTTTGTACATTTAGCAAGCACAACTTTACATGGAAATTAATTTTACCTATAAAACCCTGCACCTGATATCATATCCATGCAGAATTAGAAGGCTCAGTTCCCATCTCTCCTTGTTAAAATATCTATACCTGGCTGGCTGTGCTGCCCTGCACATGAGGGTAAAAAGTCTTCAGTCAATCAAAATCTCACTTTCTGAACAGAATAATTTTGTTCCTTGAATCCTTCAAATGGAAACTTCTAAGGGACAGAGAGTCTTATTTTTTTACTGAGCACCTTCTATGTGCCAAGCATTTATTAGGTGTCATAAACAACAGTAATACATGCACATACATGTACACACACACACACACACACACAATCCATCCCAGAGTCGCAGGGTCCACCATCTATAATGATAATGATGGTTGTACACCATATCATGCATAATCCTGCCATGATTCTGTTCTGGCCTCTGTGGGATCCACTGCAACACAGTGTCTGCAAAGTTCCCACGTGGTCATTCCACCTTCTTCCCCCCTCAGTTACACTGTGTGTTTAGGAACCTGTTGTCCTTTCCTGCTCCCTGGCAAAGAATTCACTTCATTCACAGAGCTAACAGCAGGTAGGGCTGGTGTAGGAACCTGTAAGGGAGAATGCGAGAAGAAGGCAGCAACAGCTCTGTGCTGTCATTCAACACATCTGCTGAGCACCTACTATGGATCTCGCCCAGGAGCCAGAAAAAGAGAGTTACCATGTCAGTCTCTTCTGTTGGGCACACGAGGAAACTGAGGGCAGAGATGGGCAGGCTCCACAGCTCAGGGCCCCTGACTCCCAGCGTCAGGTTTATGCATTGGCTCAGCAGGTCCAGCTGCCTCCAGGAGAGGAGCCTCCACATGCCCAGAGCACAGACAGAGCCTCTCCCAGCCCCACCCCGAGTTCCTTCCTAGCCATGGCATCGACCTTAGTCAAAGAGGGTCCCTTTCTAGAGGGTAGAAGTCTAGGCTTCCAGCATTTGCCACGGCAGAGGTGGCCCTCCTCATTAGGAAGGGCACTGTGGCAGGGAGGTGGGGGAAAGGCGTTTTCAGGAGTCTGTTCTCAGATCAGCCCCTCTCCATTCCCCCTGCAAACAAAGGGAAAAGCCGCCGCCACCATCCCACCCGGCCTGACACTCAGGGGGCCTGCTGGAAACAAAATTTCTGGAGTCAGCAGCTTCACAGCGTGCAGTGTGCACTCCACCCCCTCAGCTTTGCAAGGGCTCAGCTCCTCTCAGGGCTCAGTTTGGAAAAACCCCTGCCAGGGAAGAGTGGGCCGCCCCCAAAGTCTCCCAAATGCAGGGTCTTCTGGGGCCACGGATGCTCCACTTCCACTCGAGACACCTCCTGTCTGTCTGAGCATTTGGGATGAAGGGCAATGATGATATTTAGGGAGCAAATTCTCCAAACCTAGAATTTCAATTGAACAAATAGACTGCTGCTCTGACGACACTGAAAAACAAGATTTTCTAAGCAGCCGGTACCATTTTCTGAATAAGGGAACCCACATGATGAGAACTAGTTTGATATTATTAGCAATTTTTGACTTTGAAATGCAAGTGCTCACGTACGTGGGACTCCTCAATCCACTTTCTGCATTCACAGGGCTTCAGCTGCAGCTGTGCCGAGCTGGACATAAACGGCTGCACCCCCCACCTCTCGCCACGGTGCTGGATAGGCAGGTGGAACTAGGCTTCCTTAACCGAGGGGCTGGAGGGGGGTCCCCACTTTCTCTCTACTTTACCTGTCCCCTGTGCAAAGTCTGCCACTGCCTCCTCGTCCTGGATTGCACCCGTGAGCCTGGCTCTCCCCAGAGGCCCCCCCCCCTTTTTTTTTTTTTTGCAGATTCTCTCTCTTTCCAGGTCTTCCCCAGACCTCGTCCTGGGCTCCCTGCCTGGCCTAGCAGCACCTCACCCCTGGTCTTTCCCACAGAAGTGACAAGGGGCTGGGCGGGTAGACCTCTCCAGAGAGAGCAGGACAGAAATGCATTTGCTAAAGCCCAATTATGCAGCACGATTAAAATGGGGCAGTTTTGCCTCTAGAACCAGTTAGAATCAAACATGTCAAAACGTTCGCTAGGCCCAGCCGGCGTGGCTCAGTGGTTGAGCATGGACCCAAGAACCAGGAAGTCACGGTTCAATTCCCCATCAGGGCACATGCCTGGGTGGTGAGCTCAGTCCCTAGTGTGGGGCGAGCAGGGGGCAGCCAATCAATGATTCTCTCTCATCATTGATCTCTCTCTCCCTTCATCGCTGAAATCAATAAAAATATATTAAAAACAAACAACAACAAAAACGTCCCCTAGCCTCCTCACAGAAATGCAAGGGTATCTCAGTAGCAGGGGGACCCTCAGAATCCACCAGGAGCCCACATTTGCCCCGTGAAGCGCAGCCACCGCTCGAGTACCCACCTATTTGTTCGATGAGGTTCCTCCAGGAGTCGGCGGGAATGGGGTGGATCATCTGCAGGGCCTCCGTGAGTGTGGTGGGGCTGTCGGCCAGCGCTGGGCACTCCTCGGGCGTGGCCCCATTTCCCGGGGTGGAGGGTGACTCACTGCCAGAAAGAAGCAGGGGCAGGACCAGTTATTTTTAAGCAACGACACACCTCGGCTAGCTGGCGAGAGACGCGGCCGTGGCTAGCTGGACCCGCCCGGGACCGTCCAGGCGGGCCCCACAGGCTCTTTTTGTCACAGCACCAGGGCGCGACCGAGTGATTCATTCCCACACCAGCCCGTCCAAAACCTCCAGGTTTTCGGAGCTCGCGGGCAGGCATCGGAAACTTGGCGCTCCCAGCTCTCTCCACGGCGGCGCCGCCCGGACGCCCCAACGGGTCCCGCGGCCAAGAGCCCAGCCCGCGCTGCGCACCCCGCGCCGCCCGCTGTCACCGGCCCCCAGTCCCTTTCGGGCTTGGGTCCTCCAGTCCCAGGGTCCCTCGACGTGGAGAAGGGGATGCCGAGCAAGACGCGCGCGCCCAGGGCGCCCCTGAGAGGGCCTGGGGCAGGGACAGGGGCGTCAGCGGCCGGGCTGGGACTCATCACTAACCCCAGTCGGGTGCGGGCACGACAGGGGCCGGGGTGGAGTGAGGGACGACGGGGACCACGGGGCAAAGGCCACGGGTGGTAGGGGGGGCGCGAGCTGGGGCCAGAGGAACGCGGGGGCGACGCGCGGGTCCGGGCGCCGGCCAGTCCTCACCTGCCGGGCAGGTGTCCCGCCGCCGAGTCGCGCGTGTCGCTCTCCGAGGTGGAGCTGTCGTGGTCCACCGCGCAGGCGGCGCTGAAAGCTGCGGCCAGCAGCTCCATGGGGCCAGCGGC